>NC_022020.1:65269867-65301632 GCF_000317375.1 Microtus ochrogaster
CCTGCCTCTGCCTCCCGAGTGCTGGGATTAAAGGCGTGCACCACCACCGCCCGGCCAATAAAATATATTTTATGTTCACTGCAAGTGAATGGCTCATATCATGTGACAAGATGTATGATGATCACACATGATTATTCAGGGACACAACCCAGGCCCAGGGAAGAACTGTGGAGGCAATGGTGAAATCGGAATATTTTATTTTAAATGATGCTATATTAGAGGAAGCCAACAGTCCTGAGTGGGTCTTTGGGGTTCACACTTCTTTGATTCCTTTAGGATGACATGCCCCCCTTTGTTCAGTAACGGATATCTCAAAAGGAATATTAACAACCTTCCACAGCCCTGGAAAACATAGACAGCCTCACCTCCAGAGTAAAGGCAGAGGGACTCCTGGTAAGATGGCTGTGCCTCTCTGTGAAAGCCAGAGGACTGCAAGCCTTAGTTTAAAAAAATACCTACTAGTAGTAGGTTTCCTCCTTGGGTCCATGACCTATCTCACTGTAGATTCTTGGTCCCAGTTAGTGGTGTCTAGAATGGGTTCCAACTTGTGGAGTGGGATTTGAGTCCTGTCAGAGAATAGTTGGTTACTCCCAAGTCATTAGTGCCCAGACTCACAGCAGCTGTGACAACATGGACAAGATCTGCTCAAGCCCGACAGAGTCCCAGCACAGAGAGGGGAGGTGGACACAAGGTCCCATCCCTTCCTAAGAAGAGCCTGGCAATTGGTAGCTGCAGGGAAAGAAGGAATCAGTGCTTTTAAGGTGGCCTTTAGTAGGTTGACCACACAGCCCAAAGAATATGGGAAGCATAAGCTGTAATCGATGGGTCTTAAATATGTATAAGGAAAGGAAGAGAGACGGGGAGAGAGAGTTACAAAGTTGGGTGGTTATGAAAGGGAGGTAGATCGGAGAGGAGCTGGAAGAGGCTGGTGAATATAACCAAAATTCATTCTATAAACTTCTCAAGCAACCTATTGAAAAATGAGGGCAAAAAGGTAAGTCTCCCAAGTGTGGGTTCTTTTTCCTGTCTCTTAACCCACTGCATCTGCAGTTCTTAGGAACCACTTCAGGATGGGTTCTCCATCCTCCATAAAACGTCTCTGGAGTCACCCTCAGAGACATATCCGGAGCTACATGTCCTAGGTGATCTCAAAATCCAGTCAAATTGACAATGAAGGTGAACAAGCATGGTATGAGACCCTGATCACAGCAAGGCTTAAAATCATATTTGCCATCTCAATGGGCTTAGAGGCATTTAATACTTGAAATATAATTGAGTGTGTTATAAAACGTCATCAGATTAGCAGGAGTTAGTGATTCAATCATTTTGAAACTGCAACTCAGTACTAAAACCTAAGGCATGCTGTGAAGAGCACACATTTTACAAAGCAACAACATACTGAGTTCCACAGAATTTTCCCAAGATGAAAATCAAGTGCAGCTTATTTTAAAAGAAAGGGATCATTATGAAAATTTCATGCAATTACCAAACTACGAAAATTTTATGCAAGTACTGAATAACGCCTTAGTTTATTATTCTGCTTTCAAAGAATCACATAATGCAAACGGGGAGCAGACGATCCAAAATGGCACAAAAGTGCGCAGCTTCGTGTGATTGTCTTTACGAGCAGGGTCCCCAGCTTCCCAAGTCCAACTCAGAAAGGTTTATAAAACACTAGCGTGACAAAGAATTCCCCCCTCTCATTATGTTCTTCATGTGCACGGGGGGGGGGGGCAGCCTTCTAGTTTTCAATGAATACGTGGTTTCCATGGAGAGGGTGAGTCATACCAGCGGTGGGGCGGGGCAGGACGGGGGACTCAGAAAATCCTCCCTCTTGTATTGCAGCTGTTATTCCCTGACGCCTGTCACCAGCACATGGCAGAAAAACGGCCACAAGCCTCCCTCAGAGGCTCCCGCCCCTCTCAGTTCATTCTCCCCACTTTCTTCGTTCTGCGTGTGTTGAATAAGTATTGTGTGTTGAATAAGCATTGAGGATGGCAGACCTTCGGAAACGGGTGCCACTATCAGGGGGAGCTTAGCTGGCAGTGAGTGAATACACAAGGCGTCAGAATAAAAATGCTGAGAATGGACTTAGAGAGGCTCACGGGGCAGTATGAGGAGATGGGTAGCTTTACACTGTGTGAGCAGCACAAGGGATAGAGCCATCCATGGCTACAGCTGTGCTAGCCAGGGAAGCGAGCGGAAGAGTGCAGTGGTACAAACGCCTTTGGCTCATCTCCTTGAAGCCGCATTGTGTCGAGAATCAAGTCCACCTCCCCAGCTACAGGAAGGGAGCTTTGTGCAGCTCCACCATGAGCCCCACATCATGTTAGATGCAGACAGTGGATGTTTTGGCAGGGGTTGTTGAGTGAGTCTACACTCCCTGTGTGTGCACAGCTCAGTAACATCTCAAGATACCTCTGGATGGTTCTTCCAAAGTAGAACAATGACAAAATAGTACAGATATTGCTTGAAAATAGGATGAAAAGACCAGCAAGATGTCTCACAGAATAATATGGCTTCTCGCTAAGCCTGATGACCCGAGTTCACTTCGTGGGCTACACATGATAGAAGGGGAGAAGAGACTCATGCAAATTGTCTGATGCCCTCTGCATCCATAAGCACACATGCACACACGGACAGATAAATAAACATTGAAGAGAAAATAATATATCATCAAAAGCACAAGTATTCTCCCTTACCCAGAATCATTTCCTTGACAGCAGAATAGAAGTCATTTTATGCTATTGAGAAAGTGTGGAAATAACATTTGCTGTGCTTCACAGGGAACCCACAGAAAGGTTGCAGAGCCAGCGAAGAATCTTGCCCTTTTGTGATGGTGAGCAGTACAGCCTCTACTTCAACTGTGCACGTGCTATAAGCAGTAGCCAGTTCTCAAAGCAAAGGACCAGAGATGGCACCAACTGTACCCAACACACAGCTTAAAATTAGCTAAGACTGAAATGTCATTGTGGCCACTAACTGGTTTGATCCACAGAAGCGGGTTATTCCTGTCTTTATGAGATAAAGTCATCTTGCAACTTGGGGCCAGCCCTCCCTGGAGTCAGGTTCCAACCTCCCAAAGAGACTGAGTGTCACCATGCTTAATGTTGACTCTGAGTCCAGGAGTTAAACACGGGTGTCTTTGGAAACGTTTGCATGCACCCAAAAGATACGGCAATGAAATGACTTTGTAGTTCCTATAGTACAAGTTCAGGGAAATGGGGGTGGGAGGCTCTCCCTTCATCTCCACAGTGGAACTGAGCCCCTGACTTTCATTTATGTTTGCTTATGTGCGGTTTATCAGAAGGTACAGAAAGAGGAAGACAGGAGTGCAACATGACAGGAGGAAAATCATCCTCAGGGCGACTCGAATCGCCAAGGGCATGACTCTGCCTGAAGGTTGCTGAGGTCTCTGATGCTACAGCAAGTAAGGCAGAGCTGCCCTCTGAAGGTGGGAAGGTAGGTACTCACCATCTGTCTGGACACTCCATAGCCTCCCAGGAGCCTTCAAAGGCTATTTCCAGACCAGAAGCAGTGTCTACAGTCCAGGCACAACTGTACCTTTGCCAGTTTTATTGGAAACTGGAAGCTTGGAGGATTGAAGGAGCCCTAGGCTCTCAGCCAGTGAGGGATCTTAGTTGCACAATGTAGGAATTGACTTTTGCCTCAGAACAGAATGAGCACAGAAGTGATATTAACAACAGAGGCCAGCTTGCCAACACTTGGATTTTAGCTCCAGGAGAACTCACAGAACACGTCTACAGATTCTGAGAAGAATAAATTGCACTAAGCTAGACTGACCAAGACTCACCAGGCAGCAAACAGCAAGCAGATGCAGCCTGTCTACCCTGCCTTGCCTGAACGATGTCCCCTGCTCCAGGAAAAGCCAGCAGTAGAACAGAAATATGCCCTCAGCATGAATGGTCTGGGATGGCTTTTACTCAGATTTGGAAACACTGGGCTGCAGCTGAAGACACAGACCGATCAGAGTGTAGCATGAATAATAAAAACCCAGAGACAGAAATTGGGGTTCAGCCTGAAAACCAGAAAAGCAAAGCAGTCCCCCACTAAAGTCTTACCAAAGCTGGGCGACCACAGACTAAGCCTCTCTCTCCTCTCAGTCTATATCCCCTCCTGGGATGGAATTAAAGTCGTATGACTTCGTAGTACCGGGATTAAAGGTGTGAGCCACCACCACCTAGATCTGTTTCTACAATGATCTTGTCTGGCCTTGAACTCACAGAGATCCTTCTGCCCCTGTCTCCAAAATCCCAGGATTAAAGGTGTGTACCACCACTGCCTGACCTCTAGTATCATAGCTTTGCCCTTCTGATCTTCAAGCAAGATTTATTTATCAAAATATGAATAATAGACCTGTTGACAGATGTTCAGTCCCCCCAAAATACACAGAGGTCTATATTAATTATAAATTGGTTGGCCTAGTAGCTCGGACTTCTTATTAACTCTTACATCCTATATCTTAATCCATAATTCTTTTCTTTGTTAGCCACGTGGCTTGGTACCTGTTACCACCAAAGCATTCTCAACTTGCTTCCTCTCTGTCAGGGTGACAACTGCAGACTGACTCTTTCCTCTTCCCAGAATTCTCTTCTTGCCCTACCTCTACTTCCTGCCTGGTCACCCCACCTATACTTCCTGCCTGGCTATTGGCCAAAGAGCATTTTATTAAACAAGTACAAGAAACAAATCTTTACAGGGTAAAACCATTGTCCCACAGCATAGACCACTGCATCAGAGGCAATAGAGGTTTTGTCACCATCTCTCATCTTCTCCATCCACTCCCTGCTGGGACACGCAGCCTTCTTTTCCTATTCTCCAGTAACTAGTGGGGAAGAATTTGTTTCTATCCCTTGCCCCCTTTCTGGGATGGATCTTACTCCCAAGCAAGGATGGGTTCAGGCATTCTGAGATTTCTATTCTCTTACCTCCCCTTCCCTTGAAATTCAAAGCAGGGTTCATCAGGGGACAGCCACAGTAGGCTTGTGACAGACTCACTTCTAACCATGAGCACCCAGCTCAGGTGGAACTTTGTGAAGATGGTCATGGCTGGCACATGGCAAACTCACTGACACATGTGTAAATGCCAGTGCTCAGTCTGGGCAGCTCTCAGTACCACAAGCCTGTGTTCATCAATGGAGTTTGTTTTCTCCACTGTGTTGCTCATAAATACCCCGTTGTAACTGACAGTCAATCTGACCTGACAAACCCAGTCATCTGGAGCAGCTTTTGTGGAGAACTCCCTAAACTGTGATGCTCGAAAGTCAGCTGTTGGAAGCACAGCAGCTGGGCACAGGGCTGTGATGTGTGCAGGAGAAATCTGGGGCTGTGGAGGAACAGTGTGGTACTTGCTAGTCAGCCAGGACTGCTCATCTTGCTCCATAGAGGTTACAGCTGAGGAGCACAGCCTAGAGTTAGGGAGCCATGTTCTACACAACCAGAAGTGCCTAGAAACTCACAGAAGCTTTTATGAGATCAATCACTTGCTTCAGGTTAGACATCAAGTTCTTTCTCCTTTGTTCTGACTGGACCCTGAGATAAGTTCTGGCAAGTCTGATGTCTGCAGGCAGATGCTCTATGGCCACAGGGCACAGGCAACTTAGTACCCAAGTGACATTAAATAAATATTACCAAAAACCTTCCACAATGCCCAGATAAAACAATCAACAAAGAATAAAGGGTTGACACTGTAGAGCAAATATCCCATGCAATTTCATTTATCCTAAGGTATTAAACACACACACACACACACACACACACTCCTTTTTAAAGTGGAAAAGCTGAGGTCTTTTGGCTTACATTCATATAAGTCCACAGTTGAGAAGTGTTTCTAAGATTATTGGATTAATTCCAAAGACACTTTCTTTACAGACTTCAGTTTCTTGTTAAGAAACCTTTTAGTATAATCTTTAACAACTGTTCATTCCATGTCTGTCCCAGGATCCTGTCTATCCATGCAATATTATTTCTTCATGGGTTTCAGAATAGAATTTTTAACCTCAAAGCCAATTCTGGTAGAGCATTTGGTGGATCTTCTGTCTTCTGAGAGAGCTACCTGCACATTTATTTTACCTAAGCCATGTAAGTCACAACAACCAGTTAGGTATTCTGGCACACACAAGAAACTATGCTCCAATCAGAAATCTCCTAGCTGACAGCCATGGGTCAGAGGGAAGGTTTTTGTTCTCCTCCCATGACACCTGAAGTAGACCTTGCCTCTCTGCTTCTCTGGGCATCTTGGTTTTGAGAACACAGTGACCTGCACATGTCCTCATCCCTGTCCGATGCCTGCTGTCTGCACAGGGAAACTGATCCGGGAAGATCACAGGACCCACTGCAACTGAGGGAGGGATTGGTGCCTTGGATCACTTTCAGTTGTTGGCGTTTTCTCTCATATCAGAGGTATGTTCTCCTAAAGGATCATGTTGAGTGTCCTCCGTGCTTCCTCATAAACAATTCCTAAGGAACTCACATTTAGCTTCTGGATTAATCACATTTTGCTTACGCCCCTCATTTTAGTTGCCCCCCCCCCTTTTTTTTAGTCCCGCCAGGTTACACTACTAAAGACAAACCCGGTTTAGTCATTCCTCAGTATTTGGATTTCAATTCAATTCCATGGGTGGCACAGCCTCTGTAGGGTCAGTGCTACACACCGTGATTTTAGGTGGAGGGATGGGGGCTTCTAATAGCCTTCACTACTGTTAGTCTTCTCTCTGTACATGTTAGGAGAAGCTTCATACTTGTAGGATGATATAAAAACACCATTCACCTCTGCATTTGGGTTGGACCTCTTAGGGCTTTACAAAGTTTAGAGAAAACCCAAGCCCAATAATGTTCTGCTGCTCACAGTCTTAGTTAACTTCTCGAGAGAATTCTGTGATATAGGATATTGTTCTACTTCTGAGACAGGATCCCTCTTGGATACCAGAAAACCCTGGTGAGTCTTAACAGAAGATTTCTGCCTCTTTTCCACATGGCAGAGCTGACAGACAGTCACAGGAGCACCTTGTTCACTAAGAAAAGCTGACAGTTCTGAGGGCTCAACACTAGCTAGGTGAAACATGGTCGATAAAAACTCAGAGAAAGAAATTTGGGTTCAACCTGAAGATCCGAAAAGCAAAGCAGCCAGCCACTGATTCTTACCTGTACCTCAGTCTGAAATGGCGATCCTGCCTCCACGAATCTCAGAATGAGACTGTGTTTGAGAGCTATTTACTCCCATTTTATAATCCTCTCTAGGGCTGGAATTAAAGGCATGCACCACTGTAATTAAAGTCATGAACTGCCCCGTTTCTATGGCAAACTAGAGTGGCTACTGGGATTACAGGTGTGTGTAATGGTAATTACCTAGTCTGTAAGACTGACCAGTGGGGTTCTTTTACTCTCAGATCTTCAGGCAAGCTTTAATTATTAAAAACAATGGAAATGCCACTACACTGGGGCAGATTCAAAATATTGGAGAGAAGGAGGAGAAGGAGGAAGAGAACAGGAAGAACGAGGAGAGAATTACTTCTTTCTTTTCCTCGTTGGTTTTCTATCTGGCAGTGGGTGTTTTTAATATTCAGCTCAGGTCCGTACTTCCTCAGATCCTCATTATTCAAAGGGGAAAAGTCTTAAGTCACCTGGTCCCCTGATTCTGACAAAATGATTCCAGTCGAGAACTACTGTCATCATAGTTTAGAACACCCCCTTCCACAGGACTCTAACAGGCACTTGAGCCACAAGGTCTTACAGTAATGCCTCAACTCTTCTCTCGTCGCAGAACTACAGTCTTGATCTGTCTATGGACCCAGTATGCAGGCCAGAGGACTCCAGCTGGTACTAAAGGAGCTGTCCACTGCAGAAATGAAGCAGTCTCGAGAAGAGAATGGCAAAGGGCTGTACTAAAATGAGTGCTCTTCAAACTACCTGTACCCTGGTTATTTTAGACGTCTGAATCACACACAACACCAGAAATATCCTAGAACCAACCAGAACTGCCCCAGCCTCAGATGCAGACCTCTTATGCATCTGGAGTGGCAGAAGGACACAGCAGAGGTTCATGTGGCTACTTCAGCCTCACGTGTGACAATAAAGATAACCCCATCTGCAGGTGGATGTTAGCCCTCACGCTGAAAAGCAGAAGGGCGAGTGCCTCCAAACAACAAGTCACCAAAGACAGAGCTGAGAATTCTTCCAAGCAGCTTGATAGTCGATTGAGAGAGCTCATGGAATCACAGAAAAGAAAACAGGTGAACTTTTGTTTTTCTTTAGAAGATCTGTCCTACCAGTGTGTGTTGGGCCATGTTTTAAGAGGCAGGGAAATGTGTACTGTGAGTCAGATGAAAGAGAGAATCAACAGATGCACCATGTGTCCAGCCAGGTGCAGAGGCAGACAGGCAAAGGAGCAGCCCTGTCTTTCCCTGTGACCTCTATATAGCTGGGCTGCTGCCAGGGATTTTAACCTACTGAATCACACTTGGGCCTAGAAATGTCCTTGAGCCAATCAGAACAGCCTTCCAGGCCTTGAATGGCAGAGACAGCACTTCTGGCCTCTCGAGACGTGCCTCTTAGAAAATTACATCTAGTTCATTCGACAACTATGATTAAGCAGCATAGACCAACTGACAAGGTTTTGGACCCAAACACTGTCCTTTAATTAGTTTAAAACTTAATTTGAAGAAGACTGATGAGGGAGGCATAAACTTCTAAGAGCAGTTGATCAACTGTTTAACAAAACTACACGTCCCGAGGGTTTGAATTTGTTAGGCTAAGCAGCCAGAGTTCTATTGATGAACCCCTCGGTCCAGTGAGTCTGTGTGACAATATCTGTTTTGTCTAACCGCATAACTCTGGGATGGAGCTCGGAGTCTCTAAACAAAGTAATTCTTCAGGCCCATGACTCCTTGGAGATATGGAGTCTCCTCAAGGAGCTTCACCTGCATTCTATCTCATCCGTGGGCAGTGGAGAAAATGCCAAGGGCTGTTTTCAATTCCATGAGCCCGAACTCAGTCTCCCATCGACACATAAACCAAGCCTTAGAGGAGCCTGGATGTTGTCATTCTCGGACACATGAACACTGCCCTACTTTCCTTCCTATTACTCTGATAAAAAATACCTAGATGCAAGCAGTTTATGGGAGGGAAAGGGTTTGGGTTTTTTTTTTTTTTCCCACAGCTCACAGTTATGGCACACCATGCGGGAGGTCGGCTCACAACAACAGGAGCTAGTCACATCACATCACATCTGTAGCCAAGTCGGATAGGCGACTGAATGCTGCAGTCCTGGACCTTTTGCCCAGGCAACGATCCCACTCATAGATAAGATGGGGCTTCCCATAGCAGTCAATGTAATGAACATGCCCAGAAGCGTGCCTCCCAGGTGATTCTAGATTTTTTTCAAATCGAAAATTAACTTTACTGCTTATTCTAATAGTGCCCTTGGTGAAGAATGGATGATTCAGCAGCTCATAGCAGGAGTCCTCATGGCTGAGGCAGCTATCTGTCTGGATAAGCAATTAACCTGGATTCTTCAGTGGAGAAAAAAATGAAACTGAGATTTTTTTTTTTCTAGTGGTCCATTGCAGCTCCATCCCTGGCTTCTCATCCAACTCAAGCCTATTGGAGTGGCTTTCCAATAGCTCCTGGATGAGGCCTCCTTCAACTACAAGGTGCCTAGAGCAGGGCCCTCCACTGCAAGCCTCAGTGCAGTTGCTTGTTTTTCAAGCCCAGCAGGAGGATTCTGGCTCTAGCCTGGGAGGAAAGTCTCATGTGGGCTGTGGGATCACATTGCCCTCTATCTCAGAGCCCACTCAGGGAAGGTACCACGCAGTGTGTTTACCTTAGAACTTGGGGTCACATTAGAACTCCGTCTATGAAAAATGACCCCTGGAACTTGAGGCCTGAGACCAGATGAAGAGAGAAGACACAGAGCAAGACAATTGGTTCTTCACTCTTGATTATGCATGTGGTGTGTTCATCTGCTTCACCTCCCCGACGGGAAGGGCTGTGCCCCTAAAATGTAAGCCAGAATAAACCCTCTCTGCCTTAAGCTGTTTGTTCTGAGCATTTTATCATAGCAACAGAACAAGAACCAAGACAATATCTAAAACACACGCACACACACACACACACACACTTGTAAAATTAATTACATACCATGGGGGAAGCATCTCAACTTTAATCACTTATGTTTAAAATGGAGCAGATATATGACTGTCATAATAAAGTTTCAAGCACTTGTTCAGCCCCCAGAGGATTATTAAATTAAAGAGAAGACAAACACTTTAGCCTCCCTGCCTGTGGAGTTGCATTCAAATATTAATAAGGAGTTAGAAATTCCGTGGAAAGAATGCTTTCCCTCGCGCTCACAGCTTCGTGCTCCAGAGACTGCTGTTTTCTACCCGAGTCAAGCCCTCCACTGTGAACAAGTGTGCCCTCTGACCTTGTCTGAATCTTTAATGCATTCCAGGTCATGCCCACTCCACAGAGCCTCCTTCCTGAAAGTGAAGTTCACAGAAGAGTCATTTTCACAGGTGCTAGCCACGGATGTATGGGCTCCCTTTAGGTCCAAGCTTACTCTGTGCATGAAATAAATATAATTGTCCATCAATTAAACACTACCCAGGCTCATTCCCTGCCCTGCTGCTGTCTGCCAGTTCCCTAGTCATGCTTAAATCATGTCTCTTCCATTTCTTCCTTTGTTCACAGATTCTTGCTAACATTGCTCATCTTAGGTGTGCATATTGTATACTTTATTTCATGTTCAGCTGCTAATTTGTATGAGAAATTAACCATTTTTAACAGATTTTCACCCACTAGAAAAATTTAGAATGTTTCCTTCATACTGTATCTCTTTCAAATACACCTTTGCATACATGAATAAACACTAAGCAGGAAAAAGTCAGTTCCATGAGCTTCACGTTGGATCACTCCTCATGGGAAAAAGAAGGATTAGTTATCTGTAGGCCCAGCACCCTTTACAGAGAATCTCTTACTTTGAAACAGTTGATCTGACCAAGGACATTCTCGGTGCCAAAGCCAACACACTTGGTGGTCTCGGGCATGTTTACTAGTTTAGCTCTTGTAAACAGCTGGCTGTGGGTCTTCCATCGGTCCTTGAGTTGATGGGCCTGGTTCTTGGGCACAACTATTTTTATGGCCATTTAATAGATTCCACCACCAGAGAGCTAAAGACTGTTTCCTCTCAGGTTTATAAGAAATTGAGCAGTAGTTATGATTTCACCTGAATTGTGTCCCCGCTGCTCCCTGTGGTCTTGTAGTCTTGTAGTCACATGACATGGGTAAAAAACCCCAAGTCCATCTCTCTCATATACACAGGCATTGCCAAACACTGATCTTGCAAAAATGCTTGGCTTCAGTATTGCCTGAACTACACCAACAGATCCTGAAACTTAATATTTCAAGTCCAGTGTGTTGGTTCTTGAGAAGCTAGAGAAGAAAGCTAACTGTCCATCTTCTGAGAAAATAAGTGACCTAAAGTCCAACTTTTAGTACAATGACTTAAGGAAAGTGAAGAGATTTCATCCTCAGTCAGTGGAGAGCGTGGGACCTGGGGAGACCTGAGCTCACAGAAGATCTCTGGAACCATGGGGTAGGGCACCCAGGAAGACTTGACTCCTCTGCTGTCCCTCCCACTCTGCCACTGGGAAACCATGAAATGAGCCTAAGCGAGGATCCCGCATCACCAGCTCCTCCCTCTCACACGTGGCTTCTCCTCGTATGTTTCTAGGCACACTGTGAGGGGGTTATGTCCAGCCTACCCTCATGGTATCACCCTCCTGTAATCAGGCGTTCCTCTCCCACCTGCCTGTTACCAAATACCCAGCAACCGCTTCCCAAATAATTGACTAGGAGGCTTAATGTGAATTTTAAATACTCAGCTGATAGCTCAAGCTTGTTACTAGGTAACTCTTACATTTTAAGCTAATCTGTATCGTTTATTTACGCTCTGCCCTTGTGGCATTACCTTTATTAGCATGGTACATTCATCTCCCTCTGTGTCTGTCTGGTGACTCCTCTAAACTCCACCCTTCTCTTTCCCATCATCCTTAGTTTTGTCACCCTTACTGGTACTTCCTGTCTGGCTACTGGTCAATCAATTTGAATGACACATCTTGACAGTGTACAAGAGGACTATCCCACAGCACCTTCCAAGAAGATAGACTCAGAAACACTGACTCACCTGAGATCACAATACATGTTGTGGTCTCAACTTGCACCCCACAACTATATCCACTTTTCAAATCTGTAATACCAGATGTAGCTGCACTGGGAAAGCAGGCTTTAGGAAGGAATTATGATGAAGGAAATAACACTAGTTAGGGTCTAGTCTATGGGATGAGTGGAAGTTCCCTGTCTCCCTCTCTCTCCACCCCTACAAGAAGGCATCCTTCTGCAGTCTGGGAGCAGAGCCTGACTGTGCAGCATGAGCTAATGAATGCCGACTATTTAGCTCCAATCTTTTGAATTTTGTTACATAGCTACACTGACCGTCTTAGGTTACTATTGCTGCAATGAAACACCATGACCAGAGCAACATGGGGAGGAAAGGATTTGTTTGGCTTATACTTTCATATCAGTGTTCATCATTAAAGGAGGTTAGGACAGGAACTCCAGCCTGAAGGCAGGAGCTGAGGTTGGGCTGTAGATGAAGCTGCTTACCTGCTTGCTTCCCCTGGTTTGCACAACCTGTTTTCTTATACAACCCAGGACCACCAGCCTAGGGATGGCACCACCCATAATGGGCTATGCCCTCCCCCTCCAATCATAGGGAGACATTTTTCTCAACTGAAGTTCTCTCCTTTGATTGAAACACAGTCCAAGAAAGGAGTAATGTCAGGGGAATTCTGAGTACTTGTGAGAAAACTCCAAGAAAACAAGGCATGAGTCCTGTGACCTGAGTTCCTCCAGAAAAACCAAATTGTTCTGGGGTTGTGTTTTTGTGCCACTCCAGGTGTGGCAGATAGAGAGAGTATACTTTAGACAATTCATTACAGCTGACTATTATTATTCATGTGCCTCTATGGAGAAACATGTTTTTGCCACTTGTAGCTTGTCTTTGTGACTGAACACCTTACTCATGTGACTCTTTGTTTTTCATTTTTTTAAATTGATTTTATTGAGCTATACATTTTTCTCTGGTCCTCTCTCCTCCTCTCACCTCCCCTTCAACCCTCTCCCATAGCCCCCATGCTTCCAGTTTACTCAGGAGATCTTGTATTTTTCTGCTTCCCATGTAGATTAGATCTATGTAAGTCTCTCTTAAGGTTCTCATTGTTGTCTAAGTCCTCTGGGATTGTGTTTTGTAGGCTGGCTTTCTTCGCTTTATGTTTAAAAACCACTTATGAGTGAGTACATGTGGTAATTGTCTTTTTGGGTCTGGGTTACCCCACTCAATATGATGTGTTCTAGATCCATCCATTTGCCTGCAAATTTCAAGTTGTCCTTATTTTTTCCTGCTGTTTAGTACTCCATTGTGTAAATGTACCACATTTTCCTTATCCATTCTTTGGTCGAGGGGCATTTAGGTTGTTTTCCAGGTTCTGGCTATGACAAACAATGCTCTTATGAACATAGTTGAGCATATGTCCTTATGGCACGATTGAGCATCCTTTGGATATATACCCCAAAGTAGTATTGCTGGGTCTTGAGGAAGGTTGTTTTCTAATTTTCTGAGAAATTGCAATACTGATATCCAAAGGGGCTGTACCAGTTTGCACTCCCACCAGCAATGCAGAAGTGTTCCCTTTTCCCCACAACCTCTCCAGCATAAGTTGTCATCAGTGTTTTTGAACTTGGCCATTCTTACAGGTGTAAGATGGAAACTCAGAGTTGTTTTGATTTGCATTTCTCTGATGACTAAGGATGTTGAACATTTCTTATGTGTCTTTCAGTCATCTTAGATTCCTCTGTTGAGAGTTCTTCACTAACCCCACATCAGAGTTAGAGAAAAAAAAATCCCTTTCCACTGCAGATAATGAGCCCCAATTCTGAGGAAGAGACAGAGCTGGCACAATCCTGAATCTTAAGGGAACAAACTAAAACTTTCACATTTTCACTAAGTCACTGGGTTATCTTATGGTGGCAGGAGTCAGTGTTTCTGTTTCAGTGTGTGTGTGTGTGTGTGTGTGTGTGTGTGTGTGTGTGTGTGTGTGTGTGTGTATGGACATTTCTGTGAGTGAAATGTTGCACCCCAATTCTCTGAGTTAATTGGAGAGCAGTACCCCCTTCTTTAAGCTTATCAGAGAGCAGAACCTCCCTTCTTTAAATTTATCAGAGAGTAGCACCCCCTGCTTTAAGTTAATCAGAGAGCATAACCTCCTTCTTTAAGTTAATTGGGTGCACCAGTTGATTGTTTTGCTTTCTTATTCACAACAACCTTTGATTTTAATTATACAGACTAGGGTCTGCTGAAATTAAATGATGATTTCAATCTCATAAGAAATGTCTTTCTAATTCTCCTTCAGACACATTGTAATTTAGCGTTTAGTAATAAGAGACCATTCAAGGAAATTGGAGACAGGCACATGAGTCAGTCAACAGACCAGCTTATGGGATGTATTATTCTCCTCATTATTTAGGGTCTTAGACACTAAGCAGAGGCCTGTTCTGTTCACATGCCTGAATCACGGATTATTTAAACAGAGACAAGCAAGATTATTAATAACACTTTTATATAAATACAATGACTAGTATTTACTAAAAAAATTACAAATCACTGGAGCAGGAACATCACTTTTAGTTTAAGGACAACGTGAACTGTGTAATGGGTTCCAGGCTAGCCAGGACTACAGAGCAACATGCTGACTCAAAAAAATAATAAGTCATCAAAACAGTAAGATTGTGAAAGTTGAAGGTATTCATTAGCAAATAATTACAGCTTTATTTCAGCTAGTCTTGTTAGTGATATTGTTTTGAGACAGGTTTCCACACTGTAGTGCTGGCTAATCTCTTATGGAGTTGAGGGTAACCTTGAGCTCTGGTTCTGAGATTGCACACTGTTCTTAGACTAGATCTGTACCTGCGCCCCTGGCTACAGCCGCAGAGAGCGCTGGGTATCTCTTGTGAATTCAATGGTCAGCAAGCCTCCGTTTCCAACGATGCTCTGGGTAATGTTGGACAGCAGCTCCAGAGACCACACTTGAGATCCCAATAGCCTACCTTAATTCCATCTTCAGATCCTAGCTGGTCTACAACCTTAAGGGAGGCTTCCTTAGCTCCCAGAGAAAGCTTTGCTCTGTTGCATCTTCACCAGGTCTTCCATATATCTTTATAGGCCCACAACAGTCCAGTAGACACTGCTGAAAAGAGTTCATCAGTGCCTGTCCTGGTTCCACTGTCATGCGTTTTGTCCACTGTTGCATCTTGATGTCTATTATATATGCACAGTGTGGTGCTATAATAAGTATTACTGCAATATTCTTGTTTTCCTTTGAATTTTAACTCCATTCCTCTTTAGAGTCATACTTCCACACATTTGATGGCAAGTGAAACACTTAAGGGATGACACAAAACTTCTCTGAACCCAACACCAAATGACATGATGGTTCCATACACTTAGAAACACCATGCCCTACTTTAGGGCTCATTGTCTAGCTGGCTTCTTACCTGCAATGTCTCATGTATGTGTACTGCATCTGTCAACTCCAGCACTGCTCTGGACCTGCTGAAGGGCACAGGTATTCAAAGTTTATGTTTTGGGATTCATGGATCCTTGGTACTGTCTTCAACAACAGATATGGAACTCCTAGAGCCTCAGAATGTGATCAGTGGAGGTCAATGGTAAAACATCAGTCTCTTAAGTATGGGAAACTAGAAAGGGTGAGAATTACACATATCCATCAAAGTTATACTCCCAGTAACTTCCTCCAAAGGGCTCCACCTTCTAATAGCTATTAACCTGTGAATGCATCAATGAGTTGATCTATTGAGAAGACCAACAGTCTCATAATGTAATCACCACTTACTGGCACTAGCCCTAGGGCTTATGCTTCAATGCATGAGCCTTTGGAAGTATTTTATTTATAAAACGCAATAGTTACATTAAAAATGTATCAAACTATTCTGATATGAAGTATTTGTACAATGCTATCTTTCTGGTTGTACGTCTTTAAGTTTGCACAAAAGGTTGATGAGATGTCTATTTATGGAAACGTTCCTAGTGCATTACTATAACTTGTTTTTCTTCCTCTTAGAGAATAATATAAAATTATATTAATGTTTATCTGCTAGTACTAAGTGTGCTATGGCTCCACGTATGTTATGAATCAAGAATAACTTTGTACTAATAAACATGACTCAGACCAAGAAATTCTCTGAGTTATTCAATTTTTTTCCATAAGCAGGTTAAAATGGTTTCTTCCATAGTAATCATATTTTCACATTTTATTGGATCTTAAGATGAGTAAGATAATATGAGAGAAACTTTTCCTCTGGGTGACCTCCTCTGAGGAGAGGGAAGGGTAGTACTGGGTAGAGAGCACATGAAGTAGGTCTTAGCCATGAACAGAGTGGATGTACCTTAGCTAACCCAGGAAGAAGCCAGACGTTTGGACACTCAAGGCCAGCACAGAAAAGAGAGAGAGCTACTGGAATTCAATTTGTCTTTCCAACATGCCTCCTGAGCATGCCATGGTCCAGAGAACGACGGCGGAGGAGAACAAGGACCATGTGTAATTGGTATCACTTCAGACCTCCTTCTCCTTCACGTCACTTACCAAAATGTAGCCAGGCTTAAAGTCTCCCCTCCTCTAGGATCCAACCAGGTCCTCCCCTTTCTTCTGAGTTCCTTTCTTCTTCCCAAGTCCCTCTGTGCTTTCCACACCCACTCTCTGTGATGGTTAGTCTCCACTGTCAGCTTCACCAGACTTAGAATCTCCATGGAAACACATTTCAAGGCATAACAATGAGGATGCTCCAGAATGGTTGAATAGAGCGGAAGAAACTCATCTTGAATGTGCATAGCACCCATCCATGGGCTGGAGACCTAGACCGAATAAGGAGAAAGTGATTTGAGCACCTGAATTTGTTTCTCTCTGCTTCCTCATGGTGGGTGCCCTGTGAGCAGCTGCGCTATGCTCCTAGAGCCTTGTTTTTCTCAGCATGACTGCACCTCAACCAGCCAAGTGAACCTCTCAAATGGCGTTTGTCCGACATTTGGCCACAGAAATAAGAAAAGCCACTTCACGCATACCTCAGCCTATTTTGTGTTTGTTTCTTTGGATATTTGTTTTTGAGACAGGTCTCACGGAGTCCAAGCTGGCCTGGAACTCACTGTGTGAACAAGGTTTACAGACTTGCACTGGCGTGCTGCACCCTGGGTGTGGTGTTTCTGACTCCGTGCAAATCCGCTTCCTGCTCTCATTGGATTCACAGTACACATCCTAGAAAGTCCTCTTGGTCTCTGAAGCCTGCTTTTCCCAGAGGCCTCAGTTGCTTTCAGACTTGTCAATCAATGCACCTAGAATCCTTGAATGCTTTGTACTGGCCTCCTGACATTCCCTTTGGCAAGCCATGTTTGTTGCCTGTGATTTCAGCAAGACCCATGGCCCCCAAATTAGTATCGGTCCAGGTGCTAATCCTCATGCTCCACATTGAGAAAGCCTTGCTCAGACACCAGCAGGGAGACAGGAGAGGTCAGTGTTCTGAGCCTGCCTCACATCTCGGAATTTTCTTCCTTAACCTGTTTCACAGTTCATCAGCACCAGTGTGCTCCTGTGACTCGGCTCACCCTAGTATTGCAGAAAGACCCCCAAGCATTACCCTTCCCCACTGTCTCAGTCTCTACCACAAGGGGCCATCGTGAAGACAGTCAGTATCCTGGCTAGTCGACCTTGAGTTGAGACCAAGCTAGAGTCAATTGAGAAAATGCCTTCGTAAGATTCTGCAGGGCATTTTCTTAATTAGTGATTGATAAGAGATGGTCCAGCCTGTGATGGGCTCGTGGTCCTGGGTTCTGTAAGAAAACAGGCTGAGAAAGCCAGAAGGAGCAAGCCAGTAAGCAGCAATCCCTCATGGCTTCTGCATCAGCTCCTGCCTCCAATTCCTGCCCTGTTTGAGTTCCTGTCCTGACTTCCTTCAATGATGGACGGTGCTGTGGATGGGACACGTAAGCTGGAAAAAGCCTCTCCTCCCCAAGTTGCTTTGGTCATGGTGTTTCAACACAGCAGTCATAACCCTACCTAAGATGGTCAGTAAATGTTCATTGGATGAAGAAAGAAAACAAGCCTTGTTTCTAGGCGTAAGTGTTGAGATGAACGGTTCACTACTCTTCTCTCCTGTCCCCATGCATTGGTGTTCATTCATTTTTGTCACGCTGAGTTTTATATAGATAGTTGCTTTCAAGTAGATCATCTACTTTGACCAAATTCAAGCTATGACCACTACCTCCATTTATTGTTCCCACCCTATTGTCTCTTCCTATGCTCCTCCCTCCCCTAGTTTCCCTATTGCTTTCCTGTTGCAGAGTGTTCCTGTGTGTGTGTGTGTGTGTGCACGTGTGTGTGCATGTGTGTGTGTGTGTGTGTGTGTGTGTGTGTAGTTTTATGGAACTTGAAATAATTCTAAGGGCTACAAATGAAAGAAAACATGTACTATCTCTCTCCTTGTGCTGGTCTGCTCGATATGATGATCCAAATGGAAACACGTTTCTGTCAAGTCTAGTGGGCATGGGTGGACCAGAAGAATGGGCTCTCATGAATTTGGCAACCTTCCTGAAAGTCACCCATGACAAAGGCGCTTAGTGCAGTGCATATCAAAGTATGGTCTGAGCTGTGCATAGAGATCACATGGGAGCTTGTGGACTCCAACTTTGTCTTGTGTTGTGGGAGCAAACAAGGCATAATTTCAAGGATTTCCAACCTTATATCTGACAGTTTGCTGTTGGCTAATAGCTGAACCTGTGGGATTCGTAACACTTCTTTTTATGTTTGTGGTTAGCACTGCCCTGCATGCAGAAACACCTAGCTCCCTTCCAGGAGCATGGCAATTATGTGACACTTGGAAATACACCAAAGTCTGTGGCTCTCATACACAGCGCTGGCCTCAGCACAGCTGTTTGGAAAAGATGTTTCTGCAGGTTTCACTTGTTTCTACTGAACTCTTGCAGTAGAGGTGCCTACGGCTATTATTCTCGCCTTTTAGAGAGAAGGATTGCTTCTTCTGCACCAGTATGTGTTTGCTGGTCACTTGTGAGAGAGTCGGCCAGGCAGCAGAGTCTAGATCATAACTGAGAACTTTGACTTATAAGTTAGCACACATTAACCTTTGACCTCTAAATTAACACACATGCATTGTTGACTTCATATGTAACCACCTTCTCTCCTGCTGAAGCTAAAGCACAGCAATTCAAACCCTCTTCATTTTTGCTTATGAAATAAGAATTTATCATTTCAAGCAATTTATTTCCCATCTTAAAATAAAGCAGCCAGAAAAAGAAAAAAAAAAAATAAAGCAGCCAGGATGTCTCCTACCCCGATTTTAACATATACTACCTAAAGACACATGCATTTGTGCTAGAAAGTTGATGTACACCTGACATCCTAACACTGCAGAGACTGAGGTGGGGGAGTCAGGAGTTCCATGCCAGCCTAGGCCACAGAGAATCTCTGTCTCAGAAAAACACGCGAGCTGACACACACCCAGTCTGCCCACTGGAATTCGTGTGTTGTTTATTTAACTTGAGGCTATCTCTGGTGCTAACGAAAGCAGATAGCACCTGTAGGATGCTAAAGCCATGCCTCTGTTCAGCTGAGGGTGACACAGGACCCTGCCCTTTGCAGAGAGAAGGGGAGAGAGGCGATAAATTGTGCCATGAAGGCGTGGGTCTTGGAGGCAGGCATCCATCGCCCCTGCTGTGCCTGTGCTGTTGCTGGACCATTTGGAATCCATCACTCCAACAGTGCTTCAGTGGAGTGCATACACGTGCATCTGAATAGAAATTATTAAATTTACTTGAACCCCACAGAGGAATGTTATTCTGGACTGCTATTTAGAGCAGAGCGGCAACAATAACGGAGAGTCGCAGCAGTGACTGGAACTTCTCGGGGTCGTTAGCTCCCGGCCGCACACACCAAGGAAGAGAGAACAGCCCTTCAGACCTTTTGTGTAGAAACAGCCGTCTTGGGTCAGCACAGCCAGACTGTTCTCAGAAGGGCCACACAAAAGCCTGCTACTGCAGGGAGGCCAAATAAATGGTTGCTTTTATGTAGTGGGTTGCCGTTGCCACTGGTTCCAACAGGCCATAAATGGAAAGCAAGAGCACCTGGTTACTTTTTACTGATTCCCCTGATATATAAATAAATGTAAATTGGTGATTATTTCTCCTTACATTAATATCTTTTTTCCTACTTTCTCTATATCTAAGTGATTTCTCCTGTAAAAAAATCTCAAGAAATGACATTAACACGCACAACCTTTCTCCAGAGAAAAAGAGATAGGTTCTCTAGGCCAATCTGTTCAGATAAATATTGTGACCCTCGACAGAATAAGGCTTAAAAAACTGACTCTGAGGGTGGGGAAGGAAGGGAGGGGGAGGAAGAGAAAGAGATTTAGGACATTAACAATCTAAGGGAGAGGTAACTACATCACATTTCTATGGCGATGACACAGTAAGGGCTAACTCTGGAGTCTTGCAAGGGACATCAGAGCATGAAGCCAGGTCACTAAATAGCAAAAGGAAAAAAACCTACATTTGAGCTGCATTAGGAGTTAGCAACATTTTAGTAGCTTTGGGAACAATTGAAATGTGTATAACTAAATAAAACTAAGTTAAAATTCAGTACTTAAACCAAACTAGAAGTCTCCAGGTGAGAAGAGTTTTGTCTTGAAATTCACAAGGACAGAAAGTTAGTAAAACTCATTTGATCATCTTTATAAGAACTTCCATCGATGTTTGAAATGAGCCTGGGGGTGCTGAATGCTTGATATAAACACTGTGCATGAGCAACGGAGATGTAGACCTCACATATATATAAAAAAAAAACACAATTTCAGACAATATAAATTAGTTCCAGGAGCTCCCAGAGGACAGAGTGTCAAAGCCAAGCGTCAAGTCATCTCTCAGAGCTGTTTCTCATGAGTCACCCTGGAGAATGCGGGTCCTGCCATGGCCACTGGCAGCTCCCGTCCCCATCCGTAGTTGTTTCTTTTGTTCATCCCTGCTGCCAGTGGCCTTCTGCTTTCACTACTAGTGTTTAATTGTGAATCAATCTGTGGCCCACATGCCCTCTCTCATTATACATACCAGGCTAGGAAATACCAGGGAAATATCAAACTGTTTTAACATAGTATGGGAAAGATATAAACATGAAAGAGAGAGAGAGAGAGAGAGAGAGAGAGAGAGAGAGAGAGAGAGAGAGAGAAGGAAACTGTCCCCAAACTTACTGCTCCTGTGAGAATTTGCTCCTAAGAAGTTAAGCTATTTTGGAGCTTGAAGCAGAAAGTAGGAGTTTTTATTTATTACCAGAAAACTAGAGTTGTCCCACCAGAAGGGAGTTTGAAATAAACACAACACTTCAGAAGCGAAGATTCCTTAAATGTGCGATGTTAAATGAACGGAAGCAATAAGTCACTGTGCTCAGCTCAGTAGATTGGAAAAGACTGGAAAGCAAAGAGCCCCCTGGGAGGGGGTGAGTTTCATTGGATAATTAAGGAGAAAATTGCTTTTGCTGTGTTGCAAAACAAATACTCATTATATACAAATCAAAGGCTTTCAGAAACTTCCAGAAAGCAATAAGAAAATATGACTCAACTGTCCACAACAAAATATTCCAAGAACTGTCTTCAGGCTTTAAAAATAAAATACCGCTGAAACTATTGAGGAATATCTCCTTCTCTAAAATAAGCTTTCCTCTTTGATCAGGGGAAACACTTTCGAGCCTACTAAGACGTTGCCCCTGCTGGTGCTTAGTTTGTCTTTCTGCACAGAAAGACAGAGTTTGAACACATTGTTTAAAACAGTGCCCCTGACACATTCCCATGGGCCTCTCAGTCAGTACTGAAGTCAGTATGTAAAAGTTTAGCGGAGGAAGGCGACCTTGGTGGCTTGGAGCCAAGGGGCACCGCAAAGTCACACCAGCTCTCCTGGGGGTTTATTTGGGTGGAGTTGCAGAGACAGCCTATGAGCAAGAGCAGAAGGAAAGGGGTGGGGGTGGGGCCCGAGAAGAGAAATGGCGCATGCGTATAGGGAGAGAGCTAAAATGTCACATCTTGGCTGCTGCTGATGACATCTTGCTGCTAGGTTGATAGCAGGCCAGTGTAAAGGACTGAATGCTAACACAGCGGCTTATTTTACTGACCCGGAGTGCCGTCTACAGATTGCCATGCAGAATATCGCCGGTTTAGACTTTAGCTTCCTAGACTGTTAAGGCTGAAGGACTTGTTGCTCCCACTTCCCTCTCCTGGGGACTCAGCTCCACCCATTTCTGCAGCCCTGGGGAGATAAAGGTGGTGATTGGCAGGCCAAGTCCCAAGCAGGGTCCTGGAGGACACAGAAGAAGAAAGAGGTGATGCCTTTTTCTTCCCAAGATTATTGTATTTATTTCGTTTTTATAGTGGGTGGGAGGTGCTGTGCTATAGAGGGTGCAGAATCCTCTATCCACATGTGTTTTTCTGCATACATGTGTGTTTCTGTATGCATCTGTGTATACACATGTTTATATGTGAAGACATATGTATGCATCATATATGTATGTGCATCTGTGTGCTCTGATGTATGTGTGTGTGTGTTTATGTCTGTATATGTGGCAGATGAGTGGCTTTCACTGAAATGCCTTCAAGAGCTCAGAGAACAGGCCTGTTAGGCCAGGAAGATATAATACCTCTTCTAGAAGAATAACATCAATAAAACCATGAATCAGTTCAGGGTAGTCTTCACGTTCCCTGAGGCTTCCCATATGTGAGATGACATTCTACTCCTTTTTATTCTAGAATCAACTAATTATTATTATTTTTTTTGAATTTTTCGAGACAGGGTTTCTCCATAGCTTTTGGTTCCTGTCCTGGAACTAGCTCTTGTAGACCAGGCTGGCCTTGAACTCACAGAGATCCGCCTGCCTCTGCCTCCCCAGTGCTGGGATTAAAGGCATGCGCCACCACCGCCCGGCTTAGAATCAACTAAATTTTAACCAGAAAAGGGAAAGTGTTGCATTCCCTTCAACTTACAGATTGGTTTTCTTACCGTAGCTCACATCAGCCATGAAATGGGAAAAATTAAGCCGAAAGTGATTCCAAGCTTTTCACACTCACATGACAAAATATCAAATGACTTTTTAAGAGTATTGAACACAGAGGCTCCTGCCATCTTACTAAGTGCCTTGCTTACATCCTATTTCAGATGGGTATGCAGGAGAAATTCCCAGCAGAGGCTGTGGTAGCTGGTGAATGACATCAAGTTGTCAATTATTCAAACACACAGCTGTTGATATGCCCACGTTGTCTGCAGAGTTAGGGGAACACACACAGAAAAGTCAGGGTGCAATGCCTCAGGTGTTCAGATTCTCCTATCGTCTGTTCCAACAGCCCCAGGAGCCTTGCACCTCAAGAATTTCTCTGCTGAGCAGTACCTTTCAAGGTCAGATACAAAATGCCAGGCTCCTTTATTTCAGGCCCTTATCCATTGTGCCAGAGCTAACCTAGGACTCCAAGGGTGAGCGCTGTCAAAAGAAGAAAATCCTCTGAAGGTGTGAGTAACTAAACCTCTGCTTGGGGTGGTGGTGGACTTCACTGTCAGTGAGATCAGATGACAAACAGCTAGGACCATAGTGAGACCCAAGGTCTGCGAGGGAGTTTCCAATCAGGTTTAACTGGGAGAAGACTCTCCTTTCATATGGATGGTACCACCTCGTGGGCTGGCATCCCAAACTGAATACAAAAAGGATGCAAAGGATGCCAGCTGAGCACCAACACTCATCTCTTGCTGCTGCAAGGCCCCACAAATAGCTCTCCTCTTTGTCAGATGGAATTGGGATACGTTTTGCAACATCTGGACTGGCCTCTGTGTGAGATATGTGTTCTGGTTTGCTTTGTCAACTTGACACAGCCTCGGGTCCCATGAAAAGGAGTCTCAATTGAGGCATTGCTCAGGTCGTATTGACCTTTGGAACACATCTGTGAGGGACTGTCTTCATTATTACTTGGTGTAAGAAAGCCCAACCCACTGTGGGCAGAGCCATACAAGGATTCTTGGCTATACAAGAAAGCTCGCTGAGCAAGGGCTTATGAATGAGTTAGCCAACAGCATTCCTCTGTGGTTTCCTTTGGAGTTCCTGCCCTGACTTCCCTCAGTGGTGCAAGCGTGTTATTTCTGAGAAGAGTAACCCAGATAAACCCTGTCCCCTTCTAAGTTGTTTCTGGTCACAGTGTTTTTACACAGCAACAGAAATCAGACTGTGACATTGTGCAACATTATACATCATCACTTCTTCTAGAAACTGCAGTCACAATTTGCTACAACTCCAGCTGCCCAGAGAAACTCACTGACCTGAGAGCCAGGGCCTAGTGAAGACCTGAACCTGGAGGCCAGAAGAGGGGCACCTGGGGTGAAATCCCTGGCAGGGGATGGAAGAGCCCAAGCAGGACCTAGACCTGTTGTAGGACAGACACAACATGCCAGGGCAATTACCTGCAAGGGGCATTGATCGTAAATCTTTAGGTTAATGAAAACTGGTTTCCCAGGGTAGGGAGGTATTGTGGTATTGGTTGAAACTGGAGTTAGTGATGCGAGTTCTTAGATTTCCATGTAGACAGACTACGTGTCCTCATGGATAGATGTACAGGCATGTGTGAATTAACACATAAATGTCATAGTCAGCAACAAACTGCCCATGCCAGCCCCCGCTATGAGACCGTCAATGCCAGGACCATGGCTCCAAGATGAGACTCTCCACTAAGATGAACCAGCCTCCAGGAGAAATGGCTGGACTGAGGCTGGAGAAGTAAACACCAGAGAAGTGCCTGGAGTGGTAGTGTGTGCTTGTGGTCCCAGGCTTGGGAACTGGGGCAGAAGGATCAAATGCTCACGCCCAGTATTACAGATACACAGATGCTGAGACCAACCTGGGCTACATGGGGCCCGGGCTCAGTAAAACAAAAGGACAAATGAAGCATGCTTTGGTAGAAAGAAAGTGCTTAGCATGTGATAGGGTTAGGACCAGGGGACAGAGAGGTCAGTGGGAAAGGCATGCCTGCCTAAGTGTAAGACACAATGATGTGGAAATGAAGATTTACAATGAAGAATTTTATTTACCTGCTAATTGAAACATGAACTGTGCATCTGTGTTGATACAGATTCTTAATTTTTAAGATAATAAGAAATGAGGTATTTAAGCCATTTACAGTTATGCACAAAGTACTTAACTAAAAGGGTTCTTTTTTAATTTAGCATGAAAGCTGGCAAAACCCCACTCATTTGAGTGATGATGGTGACAGTCACAGGTACGCCCACCTCAGCTTCTCCAGACAGATGGAGAGGAACACACTGTCACTACTGCCAAAGGTGTGCAAATTAAATCTAACTGCTGGCCCATAGCAAGGAAGCCTAGTTTCTATGTGTTCACTCTTCTCCAACTTCTTGAGGTCAGGGAAGGGCTGGAGGAATGTTCCAGACTGGAGGAGCTTGGTGAGAAAGCATCTGTGGTTCTGGGCTGGCTCTCCTGCTAAACTGGTTAGCTCTGTGCTGCTGTGATGAAATGGCCAAGGCAACTTGAAGAATGAAGGGTTTGTTTTGGACTTAAGGTTCCAAAGAGGTTTAGAGTTCTTGTGTAGGAAGGCAGTCAGGCAGTGATTCTTCAAGTTTCCATGGAGCTGAGCACAGCTACCAGCATCGTGACCTCTGGACAGAATGAGGACCTGTGAGCGAATGGCTGTAAATGCTTTTCTTCTCTGATGCACTGTTCTACTTCCTGTCTGGTTGTCCCGCCTATACTTCCTGCCTGGCTATTGGCCAATCAGTGTTTATTTAAAATATAATTAACAGAATACAATTGTCCCACACCATCCATCCATCTATCTCCCCTCCCTTCTCCCTCTGTAGGTTTTTAAATTTAACTTATTTGGTGTATATGAGTGTTTTGTCTGCATATATGACTGTGTACCACATTTGTGCCTGGTACCCAGGGAAGTAGAATAGGGTATCAGGTCTCCTGAACTGGAGCTGCCAATGATTGCAAAGCTCCATGTGGATACTGAGGCCTGAACATGAATCCTCTACAAGAACAAGTAAGTGTTCTTAACCACTAAGCCATCACTCTAGCCCCAAGATATTCCCCCACCCCTCCACCTAAACCTGAGAAGAATTCAAGTATCTATGGTGGTTTGAATAGGAATGGCCTTCATAGACTCATGTGTTTGAATGCCTGACCCATAGAGAGTGGCATTACTAGGAGGTATGACCCTGTTAGAGTAGATGTGGCCTTGTTGGAAGAAGTGTGTCACTGTGGAGGCAGGCTTTGGGGTCTCTTATGTTCAGGCTATGCATCATGTAACACACAGATCAAGGTGTGTGTTACATGATGCATAGTTTTCTTTCTCTCTCTCTCTCTCTCTCTCTCTCTCTCTCTCTCTCTCTGTATTTATTTATTTCTTTCTTTCTTTCTTTCTTTCTTTCTTTCTTTCTTTCTTTCTTTCTTTCTCCAGAACCATGTCTACCTGTATGCCACCATGGACTAAACCTCTGAAACTGTAAGCCAGCCCCAATTAAATGTTTTCCTTATAAGAGTTGTCATGGCTATGGTATCGCTTCATAGTAATAGAAACCCCAAATAAGATAGTATCCAGGTAAAATATCTTGGCAATATCTGAAATGTTTTGGGTTTTACTTTTTCAAATCTGAGCTCTGCACAGTGCATTGGAAGAATGCGTGCTGCTATTGTGACTCCACTTGCGGCCATGCATACCCTGGAATAGCAACACACCACTCTGCAGGCCACGGGCCCTGTAGGATGAGCGAAGCCTCTATACCAAATGGTGAAAAATGCATTGATAAACTTCAAACTGCTTTTGTTCAATAAAGTCGTCAGGAAGGAGGAAGGAGAACTCGGAGGAGCAGGAATGATGAAGGAGGCTCTGCACCTGCCATGCAGAGCTGGAGACATGAGTGTCAGGAAACAGGGAGATGGTTTCTCACTCATTAGACTGAAAATTAAAATGTAATAATAATGTCATGGCAGGAACAAGCAGAAACTCAGTGCTGGTCAGAACAGAAACTGGTACAACTTCTGGAGGGGACTTCGATCATCTCTAAGGGGTTACATACTTCCTAGACAGCATCTGCATACCTAGGAATTTGTACTGAGGTAATATAACTCATTAATTCATAAGAGAAAATATTTAAAAATAAATATCATAGCATGTGTGTGTGTGTATGCATGCATGCAGGTGTGTAGAAAGGGAGTGGGTATAAAGAGGAATACTATGCACCTCTAAAATAATAGTGGATTCTTCCTTGGCACATGTGTGGAGCTTTTTCCAGCATACGTGCCATGCACACACAAGCACACTTGATTGCTCACACTGTCCTTTCCACAGCGTGTGACTGCCATGTGGCATCGCAGCATCTAGTGTGGTACAAAGGCAGACAGAATTCTGTCTGTAGTTTATGTTTTTGTATCTGTTTGCTTATGTGAGGAGGACATGGTCGAGTTTAGGACACACCCATCAGTTCTGCTAGTGGTGTTTTATTCCACGCAGGAGCCAAGGTGTAAGATTTTCTATTTAGGGAAACGCGAGTCACATGAAAATCCACAGCCTGTGACTCAGGACTCACAGCTGCTTAATCATTTCCTGACAAGTCAGACATCGAAGCGCTCACCTTAGTCAGGTCATTTTCAACATGTGAGAAAACTATTGTATTGACGGCTCATTGTTTTTCTTCTAAAAAAAAGACTCTACATCCACTTTAATTATCACTTTAGGATAGCAATTATTTGAGAACCAAGTAACAAAAGTTCACGTTTTGTCGATGATTTTCTTGTTTCTAGTGACTCAACAATAAAGTTCGAACAACTTGTGACTCACATTAGGAACGCAAAGAGTCAATACTGGGGAGGGGTCCTCTGGTTCACCAGTAGCTTAGCGTCAAAAGTGACTTCTAATTCTATGTGGCGATAGGGGAATACGTTTAATTTAGCAATTTACTTTGTGGGCAAGTTCTACTTAAAAGTTATAACACTACCAAATTGCCTGTTTATTAAATAATTTAGGCTGAGGACTGTTAGCACTAGTCAGCATTTCACAAGCGCTCCCTGGGTTGCTTTCTCAGAGACCAAGCTGCCAGGGGCATCCTCAGATCAGGTGTCATTCTGGCCTAGAGGCAAGAAGCTTCTGTTCCACAGTCTTCAGGGCATTGATGATTTTACCAGTGTTGACTATAATCTCCAGCATGCTCCGGCCTAAAGCAGACCTAGATATCAGAAGCATTAGCCCATGACCCCAAATAGAGCTTAGAACACAGTGTACAGTGGTTGATTAAATTATAACCGCACCAGTTCCCCCTCACACACTTCCGCTCCTCACCTTTCCCCGCTGGAAGTAACTATCATTTCAGATTCAAGGCTTATCATTTCCTCACTGTGCTGCTCTTGTAGCTCAAAGATATTGTGTGTTGATTACTTTTGTCATGACACTAAATTAAAAACCTCAGAGCCACAAACCGAACTCACACCTCTAATTTCTACCTTATTTTTTTTTATCATGTAAACTTCATTAGCTATCTATTTTTTCACACCTGCGGGTAGAGAGGATTGCTTACTGAAATAGGAATAGAGATGGTTTTCTCAGCGTAAACATCTAACACAAGAGCTATGCAGGGCACACACAGAAAACTGGGACCCTAGGTGTCAGATAAGGACCCTCGAGTTACACAGCGCACACAGAAGACTGGGACCCTTGTGTCAGACAAGGACAAGAGTTAGTCAAAGAACAATTTGTGGAGTAATTCCTTTAGTGACTGGACTTTGGGACATGAATTTCATTTGTTTTGCAGGATATTTGATCATGCTGTGAACCCCAAGATTGTGTTATTTATGGAAAAAAACCTATTTCTAGTGGTGTGGCTCAGCCCTATCACACACCTTTGTAGCGGTGTAAATAAATGCAGGCAGATTGTAAAAGAAAATATATACAGCTTTAATGAAGAAATAAACTTACAGAACCGAGGTTCCCGTAGCACGGGAAGCAGGAAAAAGGGACGTGCAGGCTCTTGCAAGCCTGATTTATCAGTAAACATTTGCCGAGGCAAGCCTGCCCCTAAGGAGCTGGCTTAACCCTACACACCTTTAACCTATTCAAAGCTGTCTGCTTGAATATTGAAAACAGGATTAAATAAAATTAACCATAAGTCAAGAGGTGGATCAAGAAGTCAGTAGACAGGAAGTAAACGTGAGATTATTAAGAAAATACCATAGAGAGTAAGAGGGAGTCAGGAGGATGGATAGAGAGATACATAGGAAGTAAAAGGGAAGCACATTTAGATTGAGGAGAGTGGCTTGAAATGGGAGAAGGCAGGAGTTTTCTGGGACATCAGCTGAGGAGCAAAGTCAGTCAGATGCTTTCTCTGTCTCTCTGAACTAGCAGGCTTTCACCCCAGCATCTGGCTCCCAAGTCTTTATTGGTAAAATTGAAGACTGAGATTTTAAAAAATAAACAGCATATTTGCATATACTGCTGTGATTATAATTGGAGGAGGGCATGACCAAGAATGCGAGAAACATGTATGGGCAAACTAAGGAAGTATCGTGGATAGGGACATTGAGTTTGAAGCCAAGAAGAAGACAGTTATATAACAAAATGAACCTTTTCTGCATATCTATTAATAAGGAGAAGTAAAACTGAGACACCAAGAGAGGAAGGGTTGTGTTTTTGTGGATGTCATGGTCTTGGTGAAGACCCCTGAAAGGTTGACAAGATGTGCAGGGTCATGTCACAGGGATGATAGCCAAGTGGAAGGGTTCCAGTGTGGGGCAGGAAGCCGAGAGGAAGCACACAGCAGTGTAAATCCCAGAAGTATGTCCAGCCCTGTGCAAACTCCCACAACAAACTTGTACAATTGCCCAGTGGCACAGTAGTGGTAACCGCAGATATAGAGAGTTCGCCGGGGTGAGAAACTGAGTCCCATTGTGGACTCCAGCGTGGAGTAGACAGAGCAGGGACAGCAGCAGCTCCCTGCTCCATACAGAAGGCAGGAATAGTGACACTGTACCTATGCTTAAGGAGGCCCATGATGAAAACGGTGGAGAATTTAACCTTCATCTTGCAGACTGAAAGAATTTAATTAAGCAAGACTAGTTAAAGATGCTGAGTGGTTTTTGTTGTTGATGGTGGTTTTTACCTCTCTCATTGCTGTGACCAAATCTCTGACAAGAGATATTAATTAATTAATTAATTAATTAATATGGAGGTTTAGGATGGTTCCCGTTTATCCTAGGTCCCAAGGTGCACCATTATGTTATTGAGATTTCTTTGACGTTTTGCTATAGGCACTTATAAACTTCCCTCTAAGGAGTGCTTTATTATATCACATAGTTTTGGGCATGTTGTGCTTTCAAATTTTCACTTAATTCTATTAATAGAAAATTTTTTCCTTAATTTCTTCAAGGACTTACTTATTATTCAAGAGACTTTTGTTCCATCTCCGTGAGTTTGTACATGTTCTGTAATTTCTCTTGATGTTTATTTCTAGTTTTATTCCATTATGGTCAAATCAAATATAAGAAATGATTTTCATGTTCCTATGTTTGTTAGACTTGTTTTATGTCCTAGAATATGATCTGCTTTAGAGAAAGGACGCTGGGCACCTGAGAAGAACATTTATGTATTCTACCGCTTCTCATAGAACATTCTGAAGCTGTGTTCTGGATTGATTTGCATGATGATGCCATTTAACTGAGTTGTTCTACTGTTGATATTTTGTCAGGATGACCAGTCTGTTAGTGCTCAAACATAACAAAGAATGAAGTTTGTTATCTGCAGGAAAATGATGCCACTGAAGACAATCCTATTAAGCAAACTGGGCCAGTCCAGAAAAACAAATACTGTGTCTTCTCTTGTTTGTAGTGCTTAGATTTTATACAGATAGTCTAGATTTTATATAGCTAGATACGGTCATGTAGGCTAACATGACATGAGAGTAGACACGAAATGTCTAAGGGAGCAGGGACATTAGTGGTGAAGAAAGACAGCGTAGGAAGATGTTGAAAATACACTCAAAGTGTGTCGAACCCTCGCCTGCAAAAGTCCTTCTGTAACACAGCATCATGTAAACCGAATCTACATGATGAAGGAAAGATTTTAATTGTATGAAATGTTTATCAACAAGCAGTAATTCTTACAGGCTTCTTGAACCCTGAAGGTTCCTGCAGCTCTGCCTGATGTGAGCTGTGAAGGCGGGGCCTGGAGTGAGCTGTGAAGGTATGACTATCCACATGTTTTCTTGTTGACAAAGACTCTTGCCACTGAGGCCAACATCTTTAGAAAATAAATAGTTCACTTTTCTCATATCCATTTTGTAACACAAAGTTGATAGCAACATGATATTTGGAAGTTTCTAGAAGTCAAACTTACAGGCATGTAACTGGTCAACAGTAACCAGCTTCAGGCAACTAATTTGATCCAAGCTTTTAGTTACCCTCATCAAAAATCTTTACATGTTTAAATCAGATTGGGATAACATTGAAAATCTGTATGTATTTAAAGCACATTGGGCTGCATCCTGGAATAAAGGAGAAAGTGGCTGAGCACATGCCTTCAT
>NC_022020.1:65301933-65315757 GCF_000317375.1 Microtus ochrogaster
TCTGTACCTCGAGGTCTGTAAGACAGAGAAAAGCCTGCCTCAAGTTTGAGGGAGTCTTAAAGCTACCAAGGATGAGACAGCAAAATCTAGGTAGATGCCCCTCTGGCCAGAGGGAGGCCTTGGCTGTCTCTCATTGGCTGGAGATACCCTCACATCACACCATGTCACTTAACCTATATAAACTGATGCTCACAGTAATAAACTGAGTTCCTGCTTCGACCTGACTCCCTATTGTGTCTGATTGTCCTGCCTCGTGGGGCTGCAGATCTGATTGTCCTGCATTGTGGAGCTGTGGAACAGGCAGATAGCGCACTCAACTTCCCTGGGCAATACGGAGGCTAAGCAAGCCTAACAATCTCTATACATATAATAACAACATATTCGCAACATGTTATTCTGACCATTGTTGAAGTATTTTATTTGAATTCCATTTAAAGACTATTTTTCATAAACAATTTTTCTTAAAGATACTTTTGACTTGACAGAATTTGCATTAGTGGCTGAATAATCACAGCTCATTGAAATGTTTATAGTTCAGTCAGAAAAGGTGTCTTTTAAAATTGTAGAGAGAGCAGCAGAAAACACCCCGGTCTTATGAAGATGGCTTGCCTTGGTGTTTAATTTCAGAAGCACAACTACAGGCTGAAGGGGAGTTAAGTGCAATGATCAGGCCATGGCTTGGAAGTCACCCAGCTCAAAGCAGGACTCTCAGGAAACCCAGATCCTTGCCAGCAGGCCAAGCCCTGGCAGTGAGTCTGGTCCAGCTTCACACAGCCAGGCTGTCTACCAAGGGTCCTCTGCCGGCAGAGTTGGAGCACAGCCAGTATCAGTACATCTGTTGCCTGTCCCTAAGCCTCTGCTTGCTTCTGTTCTACAAAGCCCTTTACAAACTGGGCTGAATCCCATCTCCATCTCTTGCCTCGGTTTGCCTTAGGGACCTTGTTCTCTACTTCATCAAATATTTCCTAACACGGCATCCACCAGATCGTGAGGCGGAGTTGGCAAAGCCTGTTCAAGTGAAGTAATATTTTCTTCTCTGATGATTATGATTTGGTTAATGCCCCTAAGGAACAGCTGGGAGTGTTTTCATATAGCCTCGTTGTTTCCTGCAGTATTTTAGTATTATTTATTTTTCATATTTGATTGGCTTTGAAACAGTATCTCATGTATCCCAGTGGCCTCAAACTCCTTATATATCCAAGGATAGCCTTGAATTTATTATCCCCCTCCCTCTCTCCCTCCCTCCCTCCCTCCCTCCCTCCCTCTGTCCTCCTCATCTCTGTCTCTCTTCCTCCTCCTCCTCTTTTTCTTCCCCTCCCTTCTTCCCTCCCTCTTTCCCTCCCCCATCCTCTCTTACACTGGGCCCTACTGTCAGCAGACAGTAACTTTTCTTCTTGCCCATGAAGATGGCCCCAGCCAATGATTTCACAGAGCTCCCCTTTCCTGCCCTCTCTCACACTTCCCCATCTAGTCACTGAGCTGTTTTCTGTTTGTCAGAAATTCTTGGGTTCCGTCGTTTTGTGTAGCAATGAAAACACACACCATCTTCCCCACAGTCCATCACAAATAATAAAAAATAATAATAAGAAAAAAAGCAAAGCTGCAGTGCTTCCAGGCTGAGTCAGACCTCCAGGACGGAAATGCTCACCTATTTTCCCAGCTTCTGCCGGCCCCTGGGTTCCTCCCCAGCAATACTCTGCCTTACTTGGCATAGTCATTGAGTATTTTTCTTTGTTTTCACCCCTGCTACACCTTCTCTGTGAAGAGGAATTTATTTTTCTGGCCACTTTATCTCTACCATAGACCCTAGAGATAGAGAAGATGGCCATGCACAGGTTTAGCAAGAGGGCCTTCAGCCAAAAGCTTTGCAATTTTATTTGAATTACTTTTCCTCTTTTTTCTTAAAAAAAAAACAAAAAAACAACCAACCAAACAACAACAACCCTCCCCTACAATGTACTTGTGTAGTCTAGGTTGGTCTCTAACTCTCTGGGTAGTTAAGGGTTACTTTGAAATTGACCTCTTGGTCCTCCTGCCTCCACTTTCCAAGTGATGGAATTATAGGCACCTGCCGTGTGTGTGTGTGTGTGTGTGTGTGTGTGTGTGTGCGCGCGCGCGTGCGTGCGTGCGTGCGCGCGGGCGGAGGTGTGTGTGCAGGTGTGTGTGCAGGTGTGTGGGTTCATGGGGGACCATGAAATGAAGACTCAGAGACACCTTGAGGATTAATTTAGCCTTTTGGCAACGGGGGGCTCAGTCTCTTTAAACTGAAGCTCTTTCCCTTTGCCTCTTGGAATTTTAATTTTTCCCTGTGTTTACTCTTTAGCTGGTAGATTTCCATATCTCAAAACGAACTGAATGAAGCCTCCAAAACACAGTGCCAAGTGCAAATATCTGATTTATGAGGTACCACGGTTTTCCTGGTTTCCCCATAACCAAATTTGCATAGGCTTTGTATCCACGGGAAACTCAGAAAAGATTCACATAAGGCAAGAAAAGGTATTTGTAGCACAAAGAATGCATTAGGGGCTGAGTGGGGGTTGTGGCTGGTGGGGGTAGCTTGCTAACTCTCTGGTGCCAGCCCAGCAAAACTCTGTTACAGGCAACCACTACTAACCATAGGTTATTTTTTTTATTAAATTTATATAAGTCCCCCCCTAGTATTATAACAAATTAACACATATTTGATGGCTTAAAACCACACTAGTGACTTATTTAGGGCTGGAAAATGGCTCAGTAGTCAATAGTCCTTGCTATTTTTGCAGAGGTTCAGTTCCCAGCACCCACAATGCAGTCACCTCTGACACCAGGCATGCACATTCTGCACATTGTGCACACACATACATGCACATGCAGGCAAAACACATACAAGTAACATAAATCAATCTTTAAAAACACTTACTTAGTCTTATGTGTCTGTGTGCACAACTGAGTGTTTGTACATGCACCACATGCATGCAGTACCAGCAGAGGTTGGAAGAGGGCATCAGATCACTGGAACTGAAGATAAAGGCAGCTATGAGCCACTGTGTGTGCACAGAGAACCAAAGCCAGGTTTTCTGGAAGAGCAGGGAAATGCCTTTAGCCATTTAATAAATGCATCTTTTTCCTAAAAGTTTTATTTTACAGCTCTAGAGGCCAGAGTCAAAGATGAAAGCTTTCGTTGGGCTGCAATCACTCCCCAGGGCACAGGGCACAGAATCCCTTCCTGTGATCTTCTGGTGACCAGTGTTCTTTGGGCATTTATTTCTGAACTGGTAATCCCAGCACCCTGAGCTCTGCCTCCCTGTGAATGTCTTCATGTGGCCTCTCTGTGCCTCATCTTCTCTCATAACTTTCCCCATCACTGGCTTCCAGGCTGATCTTGGTATCCTTAGCCAGTTTGTGATGATTAATTTTTGTCATCCAAGGAAAGGAACTTCAGTTGAGAAACAGTTTCCATCCAATTATCTGCAGGCAATTTTATGAGGCATTTTTTATTAATTATTGATGTGGGAGGACCCAGCCCACAGTGGACAGTCCAACCCCTGGTCAGGTGTCCTGAGTGAAATAAAAAAACTATAGAGAGCAAGTCTTTCTCCATGGTATAGCTTAGTCCTACTGTGATTTTTTTTAATGACCAATTATGAATCATATAACCCAAATAAACCCTTTCCTCTCCAAGTTACTTTTGGCAGGGTTTTGTCACAGCGATAGAAAGCAATCTGGAACAAAATTATAACATAATCATAACACAATTATAATGTTTGGAGATTATAGCCAACTATGGTGACGTTTCATGATTTCAGATGAAAATCAGGTTTGGCAAATTCCACTTACTCTACTACATAACCATACTCAACAAGCTGGCATTGTTCCTCTTACCTCATTCATGCAGTGAATTTCAATAGCCCTTGAAATCCTCCAGGGCTTCCTCTTTGTAACGGAACACAATGGCTCACATCCTTGTGAGTGAGAAGAAAAAACAAGCAGAGACAAAAAAATAAGCATTGAGACTTAATGTCCTTCAGCCTAGTGACTAACACTTGGTATTTGAAGGCAATTTAGGAACAAAATGAAAGAGTAGGAAACTCTGGTGAGTTGTCGGAAACTTCTATGGCAATGTTCAGATAATAGAATCTTCACCAGTGCCTTACAGCCCCACTAAGCTGAGAGGCATCTGTTCATTAAAGTATAAAACAGAGTTCAAAATATCTGCCATCCATGTAGATAAGAGCACAGGAGATGGTTTCCTTCTGATGGGCTTAGGTCTATCCATGGAGAGTCCAGCACCTAATCTTCGACGGTCATATCTCCTGAAGATGTAGAAAGCACAACTTAGAAGCTAACTGAACAGATGTGAAGCTTCCACACGGGCCTGGAAACTCTATTATTCTCATGTGCAGAACAAGGCTCTACCCCTAAATCAGCCTTATGGGAGCACTGTGGTATGTTCCCAATTCCCAGTCACAGCTCATCAAGAAGTGAGAGCTGGAAGAAGCTGACGATTGTTGTCTCGTGCTCATTGCTGTCCAAATTCTTCAGGTGAGAGATGTAAAGGAGAAGGCAGTGTATGCCACAAAGCCAACGACCTACAACCGGGTGGAGACAGAGTGCATCTTGTCTAGATGTCCTCCTGATGCTTAAAGTCCAGACCTACGCCCCTGAGCATGTAGAAACACGTCACAGAGGAGAGAAGGTTCCAGCGCAGGGCCATGAGTACAAAGCCGCTTCCCCCAAACGTCACTAAACGTGTTTCACATAGCCCCATCAGTTACAGCCTTCTCAGCATCCTGCAGACATGGCAAAACTGTCCATCTCTCAGGCCTCTGATCTGCTTAATCTGGGGCATGTTAAATTTTTTTATCCCTCTGGATAGGTATACACCGAGTCTTCTCATGATTAAATATTTACAGTAAGATTTCCTGCTATATTCTGAAGATCAGCTCTCTGGGGTAGGTGAAGATCTTTTCCTGTTCTGTAGGCTGTCCTTTTATCTTATTTGCCATGTCCTCTGCCTTACAGAAGATTTTTCAGTTTCAGGAGATCCCATTTATTGATCACTGCTCTCAGTGTCTGCTACTGGTGTTATATTTAGGAAGTGGTCTCCTGTGTCAATGCATTCAAGGCTACTTCACACTTTCTTTTCTATTAGGTTCAGTGTTACTGGATTTATGTTGAGGTCTTTGATCCACTTAGACTTGAGTTTTGTACATGACGATAGATATGGATCTATTTGGAATCTTCCACATATTGACATCCAGTGATGCCAGTACCATTTGTTGAAGATGTTTTCTCTTTTCTCATTGTACCATTTTGGCTTCTTTGTCAAAACTCAGGTGTTAATAACTGTGTGGGTTAGTGTTAGGGTCTTCTATTGGAAACCATTGGTTCACACGTCCTGTTTTTATGCCAATACCAAGCTGTTTTATTAACATAGCTCTAGAGTAGAGCTCAAAGTCAGGGATGGTGATGCCTTTAGTGTAAGCCAGCCCCAATCAAATATTTCCTTTATAAGAGTTGCTCTGGTCATGGTGTCTCTCCACAACTATAGAAACCCTAGAACACCTACTGGTTCCAGGGTCCACATGCTAGAAAAGAGATGGCAATATTTGGCCCATTGACCAACCTCAAGATAAAATAGTGACTACATGGACACACTGTATAAGCAGTAAAGGCCTAAGAGAAAGCCTTCTGACCTACATACTGAGCTAAATCTAATTTAACCCTTTTCTTCCCAGAGTTCTAATTTAAATACATTGGGGATGGGGGTAGCTTGATGAGACGAAGGAAAAGTAACAGCCCTTTTTAAAGAGAAAAATGTTACCTGTGACTTTTAAGCAGAAATTAGAGCCCTGGAAAATTAAGAGGAGAATCAATTTTAAATGCTCTACTTTAAATGCTCTGAACAAACTTAGTTAATTGCAATAAATGTTAGCAAGTGTGTTTGCATGTTACTATGAAAGAAGTATTCATTACCTGATATTCTTCCCCTGAAGGAATCAGGTTACTGTATGGAGATGCAGCTAACTGAAGCCACATCCCAGCTCTCAGCATATGCTAGGTGTGATGGGTAATCTGTCGTCTGGAAACCAGTCTTTTCCCCTAGTCATCCTCTATCTCTGCAATCTTCATCTGTTGTCTGGAAACCAGTCTTTTCCCCTAGTCATCCACTATCTCTATCCACTATCTCTGCAATCTTCCCACCCAGTATTCCTGAGCCTGGGAAGGAGCGGCTGTCCACAGTCTTTTGTTCTCTGCACTTTGACCTGTTGGGCTCTCTGTGCTAATATCATCTAGACTGTTTACAGAGACAACAATCTATGGGCATGACTTGGCAAATGTGGGCATTGCTATGCCCAGATCACAGAGCCCCCCCCCCAAACCAACTAGGAGACCGAGTCCTGTATATAGAAGCAAAAAGCCTTTATTCTTACACAAGTTTGCAAACTCAGTCTCTCCATGTATTTAACATGTTGGAAGAATTGGAGATGCCTGAGCTCAGTCAGGGTTGGATTTTTGTAGTAGCAAAGATGGGGTGAGGGATTTCTAAGGTTCACTACTTCTGATTAGCTGACATTTGTCTAGGGGTGTACTGGTGAAAAGTGATGGGTGTGTGCTGGCCAGTGATCCTATCTACAATGGTTGGAACATTGGGAATTTCCTTTGGACAGTCAGTTCCTGGGTGGTGCCTATGCAGTCTCAGTTTGTGATCTTTCTTGCAACTAGGTATCGCCTTAGGGAAAACTACTAAGACTCAAGACTCTATTGAGCTTGACATGGCCGGGTCCTACAGCCTTTCCCTTTTGGTTTAGTCTGGAACAGCAGTCCATGTAGTAGTAGTGTCTACAGGTGGAGTGGATCTTCCAGCTCAACTGGCATGTCTTTAACATCCCAAACCAGCATGCCCATGGTGTGTCTCCTAGTGATTCTAGGTCCTGTTGACAATCAGAAGTAATCATGGACTTCATAGACTATGTAATAAGCAGTGTAATCCTGGTGAGTATGAGTGTGTGTGTGTGGACCCTTTGCCAGTGTACTAAATGGCCTGGGGCTTAGTATTTACAGCTTTTCCTCCCCGAGAATAAGTAGAGCTTAAAGAAAAAAAAACTATCACGTCAAACAGAAGTTCCCTCCCCAGCTAAATTTAAGTCTCAGATAAACAGGTTTGAGTGCAAGAGCACCTGAACTGGCACTGTACATTGGAACACTCATATACCAACATTAATGGGTTTTATTTAAAATTTCAATTTATCTGGGAATCTTCTCTTTTATCTGGCAGCACTATTAACTGTGCTTTGTGTGTGTGTGTGTGTGTGTGTGTGTGTGTGTGTGTGTGTGTATAGGTGTGTGTGTGTGTGTGCGTGTGTGCACGCACACATGAGCACATTCACGCAAGAGCATGCATGTTTACTATGTGTGTGGATGCCTGTAGAGGCATGTGCAAGTGTACCTTCCAAGTCTGGAATGACAGGTGGGCTGCCACATCCACCTAACAGACATGGCTTCTGATGATCCAATCGCCTTCCTTCTATCTTTTTTGGCAAGTGCTTTGAACATTGAGCTGTCTTCCCAGGCCACCATGATACACTGTAGCTAAGTCAGGTTTCCCAGGCCATCATGATACATTGTAGCTAACTCAGGCTTTCCAGGCCATAATGATACATTGTAGCTAACTCAGGCTCCCCAGGCCATCATGATACATTGTAGCTAAGTTAGGCTCCCCAGGCCATTATGATACATTGTAGCTAACTCTATTTTCCCAGGCCATCATGATACATTGTAGCTAACTCAGGCTTTCAAGGCCATAATGATACACTGTAGCTAACTCAGGCTCCCCCCAGGCCATTATGATACACTGTAGCTAACTCTGTCTTCCCAGGCTACCATGATACACTGTATCTAACTCTGTCTTCCTAGGCTACCATGATACACTGTAGCTAACTCAGGATTCCCAGGCCACCATGATACACTGTAGCTAACTCAGTCTCCTCTATTGACTGAAGGGTCTCTCCTGACCATTTCCCTTCCTTTCCTATGACAAACTGGGGCACAGAATGGGGAAATTCCTGAGAAACTGCAGTCTCAGGACTCTAGAAGAATTTACATCTTTTGAAAGCAACTGTGCTCTAAAGGGAACCTTGACACAGCCCAGAGCTGCAGCCTAATACAAGCAAATCAATGTCTCTTCTTGAATTCTAGTTTCCAATCTTGAAACAAATGGGTTGGGCAAGCTCCTGTAGTTTATGTCAGCTAATTGAGTCTGCCAGGAAATATTATACTGCTTTGTTATGGAAGTTTATTTCAAAGCAGACAGGGTCTTAGCTGTCACTTTGTTTGGACACAGTTTCTTTCTCTTTCTCTCTTTCTTTTTTTTTTTTTCATGACAAGGTTTCTCTGTAGCTTTGGAGCCTGTCCTGGAATTAGCTCTTGTAGACCAGGCTGGCCTCGAAATCACAGGGATCCACCTGCCTCTGCCTCCCAAGTGCTGGGATTAAAGGCATGCTCCACCACCGCCTGGCTCATGGACACAGTTTCTTTCACATCAAATGTTATTCAAAATGCTTCACTATACACAAGAACCTCAGACATGGGTCTTATTATTACACTTTCTTGATAAAAAAAATAGATATTCTCAGAACATTGTAGGGCCAGAATTTGAAAGAAGGTCTTCTGATCCCAAATCTAAGTACAAGTTCATTATGGTTTAACTTTGGTTAAAGATCTTCAATTCTGCTAGGTGAAATAAGGGGCCTCCCAGGACACACCAACACTAAGTTATCAACACAAAGATGTAGTAATAGGAGCGGCGGGGCTGCGTCCCCAGCACCCGGGCCGCCTGTTAGCTTATGCCCCGAAATAACAACACACAAATTGTATTCATTTAAACACTGCTTGGCCCTTTAGCTCTAGCCCTTACTGGCTAATTCTGATATCCTGATCAACCCGTCTCTAATAATCTGTGAGCACCGGTCTTACCGGGAAGATTCTAGCCTATGTACATCCTGGGTCGGAGCTTCTCGCGTGTGTCTGCCTGGGAGCCGGGAGCAAGGCGTCTCTGCTCCAGAGAGCAGAGCTGTCGAGTCTGAGCTCACTTCCTCTTCCTCCCAGCATTCTGTTCTGTTTACTCCACCCACCTATGTTCTAACCTATGAGGGCCAGCCAAGCAGTTTCTTTATTTTTTTAACCAATGACCTTCCTCCATCACAAAGAAGATATATTTGCCCCAGAGGGACAGTGAGCAGGGAAAAAGAAACAAAGAAAGGGACGGAGAAAGATGAGGGATGGAGAAGGAACAAGGGAGAAGCAGAGGAAATATTGCCCTAAGGGAGAAAGAACTGCCTCAAGTAGAAAGAAGACAGACGTGGCCCACAGACAAATGACAGTTTATAAAGGGAAAGTCTGTGTTAGTATGAAATGATTTGTTTTGATTGGACATGTTAATTAGCACAGTCACTAGGGGCTTTGGATTGCTGGACTTCAACACTTTAAAAGCTGGAACTTGATAGTCAGTCTCAGGGATAGGAAGTGGCCAAATAAGGGAATAGACCTTAGTGGCTTGTGTTAGGAATGCAATCTGATAGTTTAGCAAGACAGGGGGAATCAGAAGAAGGGCAAAGCCTGCCAAAGTAGGAACAAAGAAAGAGTAAATGCACACACCTCTGTCTGACCTCCAGGCTAGGCAATGGCACCCACCCCAGTGGGCTGCATCTTCCCACATCAATCAACAACCCCTCACAGACATACCTACAGCATTACCTAATGTAGATAATTCCTCCTTAAGACTGTCTTCCCAGGTAACGTTATGTTGTGTTAAGTTAGCAGCTGAAACTAAGCAGCACAACTTAGCTCATGTTTATGAAAAATTAGTACAAGGTTCTTATGAAAGCCAGTCTGAATTAGGTCTTAATTAACTGAAGAAACATGAGGAAAGAAAGGGAGGAGGGGAGTTATTCTGGAATTTCTAATTGCATAGTGATCCCCTGGGAGGCTGACTATATTCAGAGTCTTTGGTCCTGGGTAGATGTTAGTTGAGCTTGACCTGAAGTCCTGTGTACTACAGGAGAACCAGTCTCAGGAAAGATTTGGTGGTGGGACAAGAGACATTCAGATATGATGCGTCTAGAAACTCTCCCAAGACTTTGGATCTGTGGGGCAATGTATACGTGCTTAATGTTGAAACTTGGGTGTGTTGGTACACACTATACTCTCAGCACTGGGGAGGCTGAGGTAGGAGACCAGCCTGCACTATATCAAAGGAGAGGAAGGGGACAAAATTAAAATTAAAGTTTGTCTCAAAGTTTAAGTCTAAGTAAGAATTTTTAATTTATTGTGCATCTGCTATGCATATTTTTCTCTGGACAATATAGCAGAATCTGTGGACACAAAAGATAGCTAGGGGACTACTGGCCTTTTGCTCTTGGCTTCAAATCCATTTTCTTTCAGATGCACAGTTGCAAAATAAAGTTGCATCGAGTTTCAGTTCACTTCATTTAGGACCCCAATTGCAGCACTCTCAGCCAGAACAAGATTATCAGCTAAAGTCATTCAGGTCATAATGAAAGGGGGGGGGGAGAGTACAATACCAAGCCAATTTTCATTTCTGACAACCCAGAGCAAGCAGCAAAAAAAATCCCTGTTGGAGAAAAGAATCCATTACAAATTAGAGTCAGCTACCGTGCTATCTTCTCTCCAAGTGTTATTTCATCTATGGCTGACATTGACTCAAATCTCTTTGTCCTGTCTTTTTTTTTTTTCCTTTCTGGCTAGGAAAAAAAAAAGGTTTAAAAGTTACCGAGCTCCGATCTCAATCTACTCAGAAGCATTTTCTGTAACAACATTCGCCTGGAATGACCTTTCTAGCAGGTGACTCTGACTGTGCCACACACCTGTTCAAAAAAGGAGCCCTTCCATGTGGGAAGGCACCCAGTAAGCACAGCTGTGTCTGTGGGGAGTTGCTGCCTGCCCTTTTCTCTGTCTCCTTCCCTCAGGGACCATTCCCACAACAAGTAGACTGAACCACTTAACAAAAATCTCCCATCAAAGAAAAGTCTAGGATCAGGCAGGAACTGCTTGGCTGAATTCTACCAAAGACTTGGATAAGGACCTATAGTGTAAGAACACATGTACTCTGTTGGGCAGGAAGGAATCTATGTACATGCTGACAATGGTTTGTTAATGTTTTGTTCTATGATAAGTTTCGTTTTAAATGTCATTTAAACAACTGGCTGTGGGGAAATGGTGTCTGGAAACCCCCCCACACCTGCTCTGGAGAGGAAATGATCAGAGAAATACTATGTGCTATAATCTCAGAGACTGGAGTAGGCCTGACCAGATGATTACATTCAGAACCACTGACTACCTTGGTTTCCCCTTTGCATGTAATTGGTTAAAGACCACCCCTAACTAAGAAACTGTCTGCAGTTGTACCTCTGACAAAGGAAAAAGTTAGTTTGTTCAGATATTCTTTGTCTTATTGGTGCTCGGCTTGTTTATTTTAACTTTTATTTTTGTGTGTGTGTATTTTGGTGGTGTGTGTGTTTCTTGTTTCTTGTTGTTGTTTTTGTTTGATTTTAAAGCAATGGAGAGAGGGTGGGGTAAAGAGGTGGGGGTGTCTGGGAGGAATTGGGGGAGAGAAAGAACATGATCAAATATATGAAACTGTTTTAATAAAAAGTGTAATGAAATAAAGAAGCATCAAATAGATGGATATTTAGGGTAGTAATCTGCTGTCTTCTCAGCTTGCTGGTTCCCACAATAAACCAAAACTAACATTCAGTTCCTGTTTTTGCCCATGGTGATGGGAAGCAGGGAGACTTATAGTTTCTGAATAATAATTCTCAAATGATTCCAACAAGTTGGAATGGGAATTCTTCTGAAAAGGAAACTGGTGGTCAATATTCTTGATCAACAAAGACACAGTACCACACTTAGTGACACAGGCCTGCGATCCTAGCTACTCAGGAAAGTGAAGAAGCAGGACTGTGTATTTAAGGCCCGCCTGAGCAAAAGAGCGAGTTCAAGGCCAGACCGAGTAACTTAGTGTGAGACCCTGTATCAAAATAAAAACATTTTAAAAGGTTAGGGACATAGCCCAGTGGGGGAATTGATGCCTACTGCTGACAAAGCCGGTTTATTAAAACATATAGCCTAGAAGCAGACCCACACCAGTCCAGCCAGCTGACGAAGGTAATTAGAGTTTGCATTGGGGATAACAGTCATCAGTATACTCTGCTGGAAACCAGAGATACACATGAAAGGAAGCGGAAGTAGAAAGCATGTTTTAACAGTTACACAAGTTATCTGTAAATAGCCCAAAGACTGGTTATGAAACTACTAGGAAAAAATACGGGAAATGCTTCAGGACATGGAATGGAGAAAAAGCGTATATATTCTCGAAAACACAGGGGGAGAAAGCAAATACGTCAAGTGGGATTGCATCAAAATAAAAACACTTTTGCACTGCAATGAAGAAGACCAAGAGCATGAAGAGCCAACCTGCAGAGTTGGGCATGATACGTGCAAATCTTCCTTTTGGTTGGGGGCTAGCACCCAGAATCTATAAGGAACTCAGCCGAACAGCAAAATAATAACAGCGATCTTGTTCAAAGGGGGCGAGAAGCTTAAATGGACATTTTTAACAGATGCACACATGGCTAGCAGGTCCATGAGTAAGCCCTCACTATCCCATCACCAACGAAGTACAAATGAAGCTCACAGCGAGCTCTCGCCTCATTCCATTTGAAATGACTGTTACCAGTCATGTGTGGAAAAGCAAGCTATGCATGCTGTTGTTAGGAATAACTTAGCATAGCCATTATGCAAAGCAGCATGAAGGTCCCTCAACAAAACAGAATAGATTAGACTACCACGTGATCCAGCCAGGCAAGGGAAATCTAAAGGAAATGGTGTATCCAAGGGAAATAAAGTCAGTGTGTTGAAGACAGTTGCACCCTCATGTTTACTGCAGCCCTAGGCACAACAGCTGAGTGGTAGAAGCCGCCTAGACGTCCATTGAGAAGTTGATAAAGGAGCAATGGTGTCCGCGCGTCAGCCATGAAAGGAATGCGATCTTGTCATTTTCAACCACACAGGAGGAACTGGATGCCACTATGTTAAGTGAAATACATCCTGCTCATAAACACAGGTGCCAGCAGAGTGTGGGTCACCAGAGACTGGGGACAGTGAGGGCTGGGAATGGGGAAAGACTTCTCAGTGGGCACCAAGTTATAGGTGTAAAGAAGCAGGAGTTAAATAGGACCGGAAGAACCGGAAGGCATAGGATTTCCCCACTAGGGTAGGACAGCCCTCCTGAGAAAGCCCTACCCCAGCTTAACAGCCTTATGCACTGCATTTCCATGGCTGCTACTTTATTATGATAACTGGATAATGGAATATTTCTCCCAAAAGCTAAAAGAAAGACTTCTGAATATTTTTGCCACAAAAACATAATAAATGTTTAAGGAGCCAAGTACGCTTATCCTGAGTTGAATCTAATATATGCCTGTACCCAAACATCACATTGTACTTGAGTTTGAAATAAATAAAAAAAATAAAAAGAGAACTGGAAAGTTGGCTCCGTGGTTGGGAGCAGAGCATATACTGCTTGATGAGAAGACCTGGATTCGGTTCCCAGCACCTGTGTTGGGCAGCCCACAGACACCTGTGACTCCAGCTCCAGGGAATTCAGTGCCATTCCCTGACTCCCAGGGGCATCTGCATTCACACACAAACCCATACTAATAGATATAGATATATCTTTTAAAAAGATAGCACAAAAATAAGTCTTAGAAGCATATAGATGAACTTGTCAGGAAATGGTGAGGTTTTATGAAGTCAGCTGAGCTG
>NC_022020.1:65315898-65317361 GCF_000317375.1 Microtus ochrogaster
GAGCATCCTTATATCTTTTAAAAAGATAGCACAAAAATAAGTCTTAGAAGCATATAGATGAACTTGTCAGGAAATGGTGAGGTTTTATGAAGTCAGCTGAGCTGTTGAGAAAATGTAATATTTTAAATGTATAGCTTGCTGTTTTGAAAGAAAGAATTTTCCTCCCATGTGATCTAAGCATTGACTTTAATTAAGCAAGATCCCCAGAGTGAGAAGAGAGAGGAAAAACAGAATCAGAGGAAAGACGTGCCCAAGGTCTTTGTCCACAGCAGAGCTGGCATGGCTAGTGTCAGCTGTGATCTTGTGGTGTTAACTGAGGATGGAGATGGAATGGAATCGCTAGAAGAGACTTCAGCCTGGACTCCATGGCAACAGGCCCTGCCTAGCAACCAGAGTGTCTGCTTCAGCAACTAGAGCACCAAACAGGCTGCTTTTTAAGGTCCCGGCCAGTTTAGTGGAGAAAGGTCATATTGCTTTTATCCAGGAAAATGAATCCTCTTGGGAGAAGTGCTAATACACAATTGGCCTGCATCATTCCATAGTCTGAAAAGGTCCCATTGGGGTTATCAGCTCACAACACTTCCTCAGATAGTGCTGTCCCATTTAGGCAGGCCTATTAAGGCCTATCTATCATGGGTCCATGTGCTGTCCCATTCAGGCAGGCCTATTAAGGCCTATCTATCATGGGTCCACATGGACGTTTACGCAGTAAAACACACATTTCGGTTTTCATTCTCTGAAGTGGATTTAAATGTGTTTAGGTTTAAAAATGTCTCAACTTTCAAAAAATGTAAAAAAAAAAATTTAGATTGGTTACAGATATTCTACTTAATGTGAGATTGCAAAATCACTGCTTTTCCGAAGTCATCTTAGAACTGGTTAAAACTAGTTCAAAGCTTTCTTTCTCTTACAAAATTGAACGTTTTTCTTCTCTTTTTTTATTCCTTTCTTTCAGTGTTTGAGACATAGTTTTCAGTGTTTGAGACTTGTCTGGGCCTCACTATGTAGCCCAGGATGGCCCTGTGCTCATGACAACCTCGCCTCAGCTTCTCTCCAGTAGAAAATAATAAGCTGATTAAAAGCCAGACAAGGGGCAAGGATATATTTTTTTTTTCACAGAAGATAAAAACCCAGTTGTCTATGAAGATCTTCAACACAACCACTTGGATTCTAAGCTTTGTGTTCCAAATCTTGCTGAGAATTGGCTGGAATGCAACACGAGAAAACACTTCCAGGTGGACTGAGAGGAATTATGATCCCTGAGCCTTGTCCTTCAGTGAAAGCATTCCTACAGGTGGTATGCTCCACTGGGTATCATGAGGTATCACAATCAGCTGCAAAGATATGTTCTTTAATCCCTTCTTCTAGAAACTTTGGTATAGATCTCACCAGCACAATGACTCTGAGATCTTGTTCACTGTGTGAGTGTGGAGTGTGTGTGCGTGTGTGTGTGTGTGTGTGTG
>NC_022020.1:65317541-65322263 GCF_000317375.1 Microtus ochrogaster
TCTGTTCTTTTCTTCAGTCTTTCCTGTTGTTTACCATGGCGTACACAGGCTGACCGGTGTAAGACCTTCCAGAGAGTCTCCTGTTTCTACCCTTCTCCACCCAGGGGCACTGGGATCACAGATGCATGCACACTACCACTTCCTGCTTTCATCTGGGCTCTAGTGATCCAAACCAACTTCCCAGGCTTGCATGGCAAGTGCTTTAATTACTGAGCCATCTCCCCAGACTTTGTATAAATGTCTAAGGATTAGAGAACTTGAAAGCCAGAAGTTTGAGAGCCCCTGCTATAGCACACCACCTACTCTGAGGCATGCTTTCACAGAAGGACAAGTCGTGGGAATAATAAATCACCTCAATCCACCAACAGGCGTGTTCTTGTGGTGACATTCTAGTCAATTCCCAGCAAGGTCTGGAACATAAATCTTAGAATACAAAACGGTCGTATGGGGTCTTCTCAGCTGCTTCTTGCACGTTTGTGGTTGCATATCGTCTTTGAAAAAAATAGCTATTATAGCCCCTTGCCTGATTTTTAAAAATAATTTATTTAACTTTATTTTATGTGCATTGGTGTGATAGTGTCAAATCATCTGGGGCTTTTGCAGCCTGTGATTTGGGTCTGAACTTCAGCAAATAAATAATCGCCACAGCAAGTGATAGGAAGCGCCACCTGTTTTCTCCTAAGAGTTTTACCATTGGAGGGCTTAAGTCAATGTTCCATTCTTTTTTTTTTTTCAATAGTGTAAGATAAATGTTAGCTTTCATGCTCTTGCATGGAAGGAGGAGAGCATCCTCTTAACTTCAGACGTTCCTAGCGTCCTGTTGATGATGCGTATTTGGATTATCGCTGGCCTCTCTTTTTATTCCATTGGCCCATGCATGCTCTAACATGCCATGACCACAAGTTCTCAGTTCCTATAGTATTGTAGTACACTTTGAAACCAAAGTGCATGATGTCACCTGATTTCAGAGGTCACGTGCATGGAAGAGAAGACATGGCGTTTAAACATCCTTATCACCCAAAGTGATGTATAGATTCAATGCTGTTCCCAAATGAACCTCAACACTATTTTTAAAGAAAGCCCTTGAAATTCATATGAGAGTCCCTGTAGCAGTTCCGGTATGCGGTGAAGACTCCTTCCTCTCAGTCTAATCGGGTCTTAGGCGTTCTTTGAAAAGATGTCACTTTTTTTTTTCAGAATATCTTTTATTCTTTGACACTTTTACACATATATACAATGCATCTTGATTGTAACCATCCTCCATCTCTCCATTCCTGCCCCTGATATCCCCAACATGCTCCCTCTCCATGCTCATGTCCTTTCCATTATTGGCTTCACCAAACTAGACTTAGGTGGAATCTTTTTCCCCTGGTCTAGCTTCGGTGCTTTATCTGTTGATGCTTCCTTAGGAAAAGTCACACAATCCAGCATCCGAAAGCTTACACAGTGGATTTTGTCTGGACCACTTGTTTTGACATCAATACTGACAATAAATAGTTCAGGGTACGGCCAGCTCATGGAATCCAAAATAGCCTTTTAATTCATGTAAAATGTCTAAGTTCTGGCTAAAATGTTTTGCTTTATTTCTGTTGTTATGGCCACTGTTGGGTGAAGCCATGGGTTTATTGGAGCTACTTACAAGAACCAAGGCACTGGGGAAACTGGGCTTCTCTAGAATGTTCTGTGATAAAGGACCAATCTCAAATAGGGAAGACACCTTTTCTGTGGACTTACCTGCTCAGTTTTGCAACAGTAGCCCTTCCACAAGAGGATAGTATTAGGTCACCTTTGCCACTAACTTATTCCTAAGTTGAAGCATCAGAAAGGTTAAAGATTTCAAGAGAGAGAGAGAAACTTTTGGAGAAAATTGTGATGGGTGTATTTGAAGAATGACTGACAGGTTTGAAGATGTTTTGACCTCATTCATTCTCTATCTTCTCCTGAAAGATAACTGTTTGTAGTCACACCAGGGCTGAGTTGTGCCTAAATCCTGGTCCCGGCATGTTTTTCTTTTTATCTTGATCTGTTACTCTACAGGAAGTCCAGGAAGTGAAAGGTGAACAGTGAGGGAGTTGCTAGAACCCAGGTCAGTGGAAATAAATGGCTCTGCGTGACATGACACCTTTCCCCATCCTTCAAACCACATCCCATCCCACTGTCTGATCCTGGGCTCCCTTCTTTTGGCCGAAGCCGGCAGTGTTAGAGTCAGGTAGGGTTCTTTGTTGCTCTCCCCCCCCCCCAAAGTGGAAATGGGGGTTTCTAAAATCAGAGAACATTCAGATCCCCCACAAACTAAAAGGCTCTGCAGGCCATACAGAGTACATGTCACATTCCACAGGCAGTGGGACTGGGTTGAGAGCACACTGCGTGGAGATGGTGTACCTAGTCTTACTGAACCCTGTGAAGCCCTCTCATCAGCATCCATAGGGCAGAATCCCTTTATCTGCCAATCAGCACAGGGCGCATCCATCACTGCAAGTCACGTTGAATGCCTCTCCTTCCTCAAGCAACTGGGAATCACTTCAACCTGCACTGGCTGTTCCTCTTTGGGACATTAATCCCAACTGTCGACCTAACTGGATCTGGAATCAAAAAGAAGTCAGCTGTGCACTCTTTTTTGAGGACTTTTCTTGATCAGACTATATGAAGTGGGAAGACCCCCATTAAATGTAGGTGTCACCTTCTGGTGGAAACACAGATTAAGAAATGCAAGAAGAAAGGTTTGCTTTTTGCCTGTTTGCCTTCACTCCCACTGGTGAGTTCTTCTGTTTTGTTGTCCCTGGGTCATTGCTGCTGGTGTTGCTGCTCCTACTGCATTCCTTCCCTGATACTAGAAGCCATCTTTGAGCTTCCAGTGTGAAGTGATGACCTGCGACCCTCCAGGATTTCTCCAGACCCCCAGTGCCAAACAGGGACTGCTGAGACATCCAGCCTTGTGGACTGAGAAGCTACTGGGTTCTTGGCCCTTTGGTGAGAGACAGTGATTATAGACCATCCAGATTGATTTGTATAAGCCAATATAATAAATCCCTTTTTATGTGTGTTCATGCTTTTGGTTTGTTTCTCTAAAGAGCCCTAATATATCCTTCAATGCTGCTGGTGACTGTTGACTCCAGACTCGAGCCTGCAATAGTAATTTGAGGGCCAAGCTTAGGAGAAATTAGGAGGCTATGGTAAAGGAAATTCCCTTAAAGCCAAGCTTGTAAAACAGGTCCAAAACTCCAGGAACTCTAATATCCATAAAATGCCCAGAGGTCCAGGAAAAAGCCTCTCTGCCACCTGATGAAAGCCCACAAGAGTTAGAAAGTGAGCATACAACCTACAGATCTATGAGACAAACCCATGGGAGTATACACTCCACATGGAGAACGACTTGCAAAGCTTCGGGAATACCTGTCTTTTGCATAGTCATCGTCAATTCTGTAGAAATCTTGTGAAATCATGACATCTCTCCCTTCCATAATAAACCAGCAGTGCACAAATCGTTCTTTAAACCTGACTTATTCCTGTACTGGCGACTGTACACCTTTCCCACACCATGGAGCCCTGGTGTGAAAGCATTCGCTCAGGCAAACCTTTGTTCTAACAGTCAGATCTACATAAAGCTAGTCCTCCAAAACCACTCTTATTGACAGGACTCATGGATGAGAAAGGAGCCCTAAGCAGGAGGCACTGAGCAGAGACATGTCTGCTCTAGCAGCAGACTCGGGAAGGTGTAATCTACTGACCTTTTGCTCTATCCTAACAAGCTAATAGTATTCTGTATTTACCCTTCACCTTGGCTTCAATTAACATAAGATCATAGCCCCGGAAACTAACTGTTTTTTGCCTTTACCCCGAGAGATACAAGAAAAAGACTTCAGTCACTAAACAAGCCCCAGAGAAAAAAATTAATTTTCACCTGGGTGCTGGCAATCACCCAGCTGGAGCTGGAAGCAAAGTCTCCAAAGAAATTCTGTTTAACTCAGATAGTTAGACTTGATGCAAATTAAACTCTTTCTCCCAGACTTGTGGGTTACTATTGGTTACCAACACTGTGTTCCCAGCCGCCGGGGAAGGAAGCAAAAGTGTTCAGATCGTGCAACAACGCTGCTGTGTTTCTCGGAAGCTGTTCATCACAAACCTCTACCTTAACAGTTACACTTGAGGAATATAGTCAGTGCATGTAAACACCTTCCTAGAATTTTGTATTGATTTAAAGTTCCATTCTTAATTAATCCTCTCAGTCTCTGCAGGGGAGCTTCACAGCCACGCCCCCTCTGAGCTGCAAGGCTCAGATTCCGCTGGTTTTTGTGATTCTGTGAAATGCTTGTTTGTTCACAGTCTGTGTATAAACTGGAAACCCTGTGGGATGGGTAGGGCGGTGAGAGAACAGTGAGAAACATCAGGAGAGCGTTGGACAGGGTATAGGAAGAATACATGAGTCATAATAAAAAGATGTATGTGAGCTAATTTGTTTTATTTACCCTCAGATATCTTACCCAGTTTCCACCTGTTATAGCAATCGTTCTGAACCCCAAGAGATTTAGTGGGGTTTACCTCCAACATAAAGCTCAATAGACACCCCAGGGTTATGAGAAACAACCCATCTAGAAAACGAATTCACTTCCCCATTCTGTCACCAGTGAAAACCCACTCCCCTACTTCCCTACTCCTTTCTACAACCCTGCTCAGGCCCTGCACAGAGCACTCTCCTATACCCTGGACCATGGCTCCCTGCTG
>NC_022020.1:65322490-65327064 GCF_000317375.1 Microtus ochrogaster
TATGGCTCCCCTCTTGGACTAATAGTCTACTTTGCCATAAAGAGCTTTCTATATTCCCGTGTTTTGATTCCCTTTCTGAACTCAGTTCCTCCCACCATTGCCATTCACTGGACCCCACCTATGTCACTAGTCTGTGCCCTTGATGTGGTTGGACGCAATTCATCCCTTACTTGACATAGATTTTTCTTTGATGCTAGGTAATCTGTGTGGATAGATGTTTGTTTTGTTTTACCCAATGGAATTAAAAAGAAACAACAGCAAAAATCCAAGGACCCACTGGGGAGTATGCATTTTCTTGCAGTGTGAAGCATTAACTATAGCATAAGGACTCACAATAAATACCTTCTAAAATAAGCTTAACTAATCGCATGAATATCCAGATGGAGAACAGACAGTTCATAGTTACAGTGTAACAGAAAATCCCCTAACATGGAACACGATTGCTGTATCAGTTACTTTATGTACTACTGGGATAAAAACAAACAAACGAATGAATGAATGAACAAAAACCTTGAGGAAGGGTTTGTTTTGGCTCATGTCTGAGGATACAGTTCATCACCATGGAGAAGCCAAAGAAGCAAGAGGCTGCTGGTCATATTGTATTCTCAGTCAGAAAGCAGAGAGAGATGAAGGCTGGTGTTCAGCTCACCTCCTCCCTTTGGTTCATCCTGCCATCCCAGGCCATGAAATGGTGCCACTCGTAGTTAGAGTGGGCCTTTCTACATCTGTTAATCCAATTTAGGAGCTTTCGTATGTGGTGATTCTCAGTCTACCTAGTTGGCAAACAAGAGTAATTGTTTCAATTTCAGTTGATACTGGGGTAGAGAGTATGAAAGACTGCCATACGCTGCCATGCTGGGTCAGATGTTAACCAGCATCCCTTGAGAACCCACCTGCAGGTGTGAGGCCCCCAACAATGCAATTGTAAAACAAGGAACACTATATATGTTTGTGATGGATACTATGGGTGAAAAGGGAGAAGGCGCAGCACTCTCTCACACACATAGCACATGGGATCTGCAGTCAGTTTCCTTGAAAAATAAGCAATATGCATTTCTGAAAGCATTGACAACTCTAACTTCTTCATCAAGCTTTCCAGGTACTCTTGATGTCAAGTCATGGGCTCTGAGTCTACCTGTGACCTCCATCCAGAAGCAGCTCCGTTGAAACCCAGAACCCCCAGTCCCATCCTGGATAGCAGAATATAAATGGAATTCCCACACAGAACTCTGTGAAATTTGAGCAGCTTAACTTGACTGTGATTTTAATATGGCCCTAAATTTCCTTTGGTATTTATTTGATCTCGTATTCATAAAACCCGATGAAGGAAAATGATTTTGCTTTGAATATAAAAGTTAAGGAATACTTGAATATATATGATACCTGCCAGATAAGCATAAAGCTATCATCAATCAAACACCTTCAAAACAGCAGCAAAATGTGCTCTTTGTTATGCTAAAACAGCTCTATTGCCTTGATGAGTCTGCATTCCCACCTTGGAAGAGCGAAACTAATATTTCTTTTCAAAACATTCTGGCTGCATTGGTTACTGTTTAGTCTGGAGCTCTGAGGCTCCTGGCTGGAACCACAAGCACACACTTGGCTTTTTACACAGAAGCTAGGGACTGAACTTGAATCTTCTTTATCCTTGCATGGCAAACATTTGACTGACCAAGCTATTGCCCCAGACCCTGCCAAAGGCTTCTGAGCAGCCTGTGGGCTACACAGAAAGATCTGTCCTAACATAACTCTAAAGAAAACTAAAGGCTGTCTATGCAAGGGATATTCCATAGCTGAGGAACACGTCCCTTCCTGCCACTATAAATATCACTTCATATCATCTCATGAAATGAGGGGCTTACTCCACATACACTCTATTCGTGATGTCTATCTCTGCTGAACAGGAAAGCAATGGGCTATCCAGCTACAGACTGGAAACAACCATGAGCTAGAATACCCCTGACTCTGTGTACACACACTGACCAATATAGTTACGTATACACATAAAGTTGAAAGGGGACCAATATCCAGGGAGGCTCACCTCTCTGCTCTGTCCTCACACCTTCATCTATAAAACAAGCAGGGGACATCCCCTGCACAAGACTTTCTTCAAGAAATGAATTTGGCCTGGTCATAGATGGGCACAACTCCATCAGTGGTGTCTGTGAATTGGTTGTTCAATAGCTATTTGCATCTCTTCTATAAAATAAAAGCTTGATTTCAATAACAAGCATAATGATATGGAGAAAAGGGGTTGAAAACGAATCTTTCAATAAAAACAATGTAAATGTCGAATCTGCACAGGAACAAGACTGTAACCACTCTGCATAAATTCCAGGACGACTTCAAAGAAAAATTTTACCTAAGTCTCAGTTGTTTCTCAAGAAAGGTTTTTGTTTTGGGGTCTTTTTGTTTGTTTGTTTTTGTTGCTTTTGTTTTTGCCTTTTCAGTTGGCAGATAAGAAATTGTGAGCCTGCATCAGCCCCAAACACTAAAGGATGTGCACATTGTCTCTTAGGCAGAATTAGTATGAAATCCACAGGATCTGCCTTCATTGCAACAACCACATCAACCTTTCCTAGCGAGTGTGCACTGTGGCAACGATCAGGTGAGATGTGTTGAGCAAAGGCACCTTCCCTTTTGAAATAACAAAATGTAAGTATCCTATTGCAGTAACTACAGAGACAAGATGTGAGTGAAATTTTGAAAGAACCCTGGGCCTCCATCACAATAAAACCTCAATTTGGACTGGGATGGAAGCATTTCTACACGCGTGGCAGAGAACACCGACACCAGCCTCCCAATTTGAAGTCTGAACAGAAAAGAATTCATATTTTGTGTTTTACAAATCTTTCACTCTGCCTTTTCTGGACAGAACTAGAGTGTTAATGTTTCCCATGGAGGATCTTAATTTCTATGTCTGTAAGAGAAAAGAAAGGCTCCCATTTCAGATGTGCAGAAAATCAGATCATAGGCAGATCATGACAAAAGGCACAACCCAGGGCAAACCATGAAGGCTGCAGAACCCCATGGAAAGGAAGCCAGATGTGCCATGCTGAGTTTGGAGGATGCAAAGGTAATGAGCTTGCAGCTATTCAGTCAGGAAGTTTTCAGTGGGCACATAGCCGAAACGAGGTAGAATTACAGCAATACAAGAAGGGCGTATAAGGTCTTCCCAATCTGACAGCAGAGAGGTGATGGGAAGGCCTAGTCTACAGGAGAGAGCAACCACCTTGAGTAGGAGGCTGTGCTGGATGGCAGGTGCAGTACACACTGGTCAAGTGCCTGGTGGGGATGAGTGGGAATAAATGTGGGTACTGGCCTGGAACTATAAAGAAACGAGGGATGGGGAAAGAGAGATGTAAGGTTGGAATAGGAAGGCAACAGAACACATGAGATATTGAAGGACAAGAGGGAATAGTGGGGGCAAAGCGGAAAAGAGGGAAGGGAGATGAGGGGGAGAAATGGGTTTGTGGGGGCTGGGTGGGAAATCAACCACAACAAAATCTGGTATGGAAATGCCATAGGGAACTCTTACTCTGCAAACTAATTTTAAATATTAATTTTTAACATAAGTGCAAAGGGAAGGCCACAGGTATGACTGTCGTGGCAATACTTTATTCACTTGTGAGGGTTCAGCTGGAGCCTTTAATGGAAGATAGGGCACAGATTTGCTTCCAGCAAGCTGCTCCTAACATCACCAGCCCTGTCATTACCAACACTTGGAACCAATAAGGTTGCTGTCACTACCCAAAGCTGTGAGTCCACGGAGAATCCCAGGACTGTGACAAGCCACTCCCCTGTATGAGACGGAGAGGGTGCGAGCTGAGCACCAGTGCTTTTCTCCCTTGGCTTCCTCCCTGTGAATATGGCAGACAAGCCACGTTGTACCCCACTCCCACGACTTCTTCACCAGGATAGCCTGTATCCCCTGAATTACAAGATGAATCAGACCCCTCCTACTGCATTGCTTCCAGTCAGGTATCTTGTCATAGCAACAAAGGACGCAACCATTACAGATCTTGGCCCTTTGTCTATACGCCCCTCTCAAGTTTTTATCAAATGACCAGAACACTTATAAATTTTAAAAAATTATCTGTAAATAATGAATGGGCTCAACTTGTGACTCAATTAGAAAAGCCTTCATAGTTTTGATCAAGGGCAAGGGCATGTACTCTGAAATTTTTGATGTTATAATTTAATATTTATGAAATTTTAAAACTTCATTTACATTAGTACTTGGATTTGATGCATATTTTATTTATGCAGGTATCCCTAATCATTGACCAGGGGATTTTCAGAAGAAAAAAAAAAATGAGAAGTTTGAGGAAAATGGAGGAGACTGGGCAAAACTGAAGCCAAGCAGTGAATACAAGGGCTCAGACAAAACCCCAGGTCTCGGAAGATGGTTTCTGTGGGGGAAGCACTCAGAGTGAAAGCATGAGAAGCTGAATCCCAGCCCAGAATCCACATGAACATCTGGGTGTGGTGGCACCTGCAGGTCCATCCTGCAAGAGGGAAGCAGAGGGAGGCGGATCCCTAAGACTTGCTGGGCAGCCTGCCTGCCTGAGCAC
>NC_022020.1:65328124-65331319 GCF_000317375.1 Microtus ochrogaster
CTCTCTCTCTCTCTCTCTCTCTCTCTCTCTCTCTCTCTCTCTCTCTGCAAATCTAAATGCCCCTGTAGAATCAGTACAGCAAATTCCTGCACCATAGGATTGTCTTGGGGTCAGGAATGTAAAAATCTCAGTTCTGTGGGAGACTCCAGCGAGCAGATCAAACCCAGGAAAGGGAAGAGAGAATGAAAGTGGACCCAGGAAAGGGAAGAGAGAATGAAAGTGGCAGAGATCAGAGGTGAAGGTTCCAGAAATCACAGGTCTACCCCTTTCATCAAGTCCTGAACCACACTTGAAAGCTCTTCAAACAGATAGTGAGCCTGGGCCTGGGCGGGAAGGACTTTAGCTAAGTTCCCCTCTCATCAAACAAAGTTGCTCAGCCTTGATACAGCGGGGAGGAGCATGGTCCTGCCTCTACTTAACATGCTGGGCTTTGTTGACTCCCCATGAAAGGCCTTACCCTTTCTTAGGGGTGGACGGGGGCGGGGATTGGTAGAAAGGAGGTGGGAGGAGAAAACGGGAAGGGAGGAGGAAGGGGAAACTGTGGTTGGTAAGTAAAATAAATTTTAAATTTCTTTTTTTAAAAAAGTGAGCAACGGAAAGAATTCCAATCAACTCTCTATCACTTATAGTTCCTATGAAATGAATTAAGGACAAAATACTGTCAGGAAAACAAGCTCTCTCTGAGTCTGAGGGTTTATTACAAAATCTAAATGCAAGTCTCCTGCAAAAGTGAGGAAGGACAAACAAGGATTTCATGACTGCAGGAAGGTTAAGGGGAGAATAAATCACTCATTCGTGTCAAGAACAATCAATAAATGCTATTTGTGACTGTTTTCTCATAAGTCTCCAACCAAATGCATCCACCTTACAAGAGGAAAATCTTACAAGAGGTGTACACTAACCTTTGAGACAGTGGACCAGGAAAGAAAGCACAGGTGCCCGACAAGCAGAGATGAAACAGGCTGCCTTAGCCTCCCGATAAGAATCCTGAGGTGAGAACAGAAAGGGGATATAAAGGTGATGCATGCATGTGTAATAGATAAATGCATGTGCACAAGGGTTAGAAGATAAGATTTAAAAGATGACCTCTTAATAGTGAGGAGAAAGAGAGTCATGTGTACTTCAGCAAAAATAAACTGAAAGCACTAATTTTTATGCCTTTTACAACAGCACCCAAAATAAAATTTCTATGTATAAATATGAATAAAAATGCACATGATCTATTTGTGATAAGCTACAAAATTCTGACTAAAAATACATGTGTAAAAATAGATACTCTAAATTCATAAATTCGAATACTTGGTATTGCTGAAATATCAGCTCCTCAGAACCTTATTTATTAATTCATCACAGTTCCATAAAAATCCCAGGAGCATAATTGTACATTCTGACAAACAAATTCTAACATCTCTAAGGAAAAGAGCAGGACCTAAAATGCCAAGATAATGTCTTTGCAGTAAGAAAGGAGCCAAGGGGAGTGGCTCAGCTGGGTACTGACTGAGTCCTAAGGAAGGCTCCCCCTCCCCACTTAGGGAGCAGTTGAAAGCCTTCACCAGGCTCACAAAGCTCTGTCTCCCCCTTTATCTTCTGTGCCTGAGTTTATCTTGATGTCCTTCAGAATCTTCCTCTGAATGAGAAATGGTTAGCGCAGATAGCTCTGGCTTCTTTTTGGCTACTTTACAGCGATAATAGCAAATGAAAAGCAAATTGGGAAGATTTGAGACAGTTGGAGTTTGCAATGAAAAGACACACACAGGACGATGGTGTCAGGAAACCTGTGGTTGGTAAAAAAAGGTGGGGACCATTAAAAAAGAACCCAAGTACTTCACACTAAAACAAAAGACCCATTGCTGTTAAGACAGACTCCAATCTCCTTAGGCTGCCTTTCCAGCAAGATGGGAACGGCATCTATTAGGAATTCTGATCTTTCTTCAAAACCTATTTCAATTCCCTAGCTCCAGGGATGTCCTCCCAATGGTCCCAGAATGCCTTGCTCTTGCTCCAAGTCTCCACGCTGCTCTTGGCTCCGTTTCCACTCATGTCTGTATATATTTGTTCTCTTGGGCTGTGGGTAGAGCCCAGAAGAAGCAGAGCACTCACCTAGCCTCTCTAGGCCCTGAGCTTGATCCCTAGTACCAGGAGACAAATCATACATTTGTTCCCGCTCATGGCCTAAAAACAGTAGTCCTGTCATTAAATTATGACTAAAGGGTAACCCATCATCCAAGCCTTTGCCATACTTGTCTGTGCACTTCTGAAGCCCCCAGTTACTCTGGGCACCCACAAAGGGCACAATTGCATACTTCCCTTTTGACCTAAATGTCCATAATTCAGTATTTTTGTTTGTCATTGCTTTACTCCGTTTTTTGTCTTTTTTTTTTTTTTTGGTTGTTGTTGTTGTTTGGTTGGTTTGTTCTTGTTTTCTTTTTTTTTAATGATTTGTTGAGACAGGGTATCTCTGTGTAGCCCTGGCTGTCCTAAAACTCACTCTATAGACCAGGCTGGCCTCGAACTCAGAGAGATCCACCTGCTTTTGTCTCCTGAGTACTAGAATCAAGAGTGTGTGCCACCAATGCCCAGCACTTCACTCTATTTTGTGTTTGATGTTTTCTTGTTTTTGTTGTGCTTTCTTTTTATTTTAGTTTGTCAACTTTGGTCCTTATAGTTTTGGGTTTGCTTTTGCAGTACTGGAGCTCAAACCCAGGACCCTGTGGATACTTGGCCAGGAATTCTGCTGCATAGCTAAATCTCCAGTCTCTGGTATGTTTTTAAATATTGATTTTTAAACATGATTTTTGAAGGTTTGTGGGCAAAAATTCAATCTACAAATGGATAACAACGTTTTCTCTGTTGTAGTTCAAGCATATTTCTAGCTAGCTCTTGCATCTTAAATTAACCCATTTCTATTATTTTGTATTTTATCATAAGACTCTTGGTTCACCAGTAAGGTTCCAGGGGTATTTGCCTCCTTCGATGGCTACAAGGCATCTCTCTGACTCTGCCTTCTTTTCTCCTCTATCTGCTTTTGGAATTCCCACATTGCTCTACTTTGCACTGCCATAGGCCCAAAGCAGCTTCTTTATTAACCAATGGTAATAAAACACATTCACAGCATACAGAGGGGAATCCCACATCACACATACACACACATATACACAAACACACAAAAACTACACATGCACAAATCACACACAC
>NC_022020.1:65331529-65336531 GCF_000317375.1 Microtus ochrogaster
CAGCCTGGGAGAAATGATGCATTTTCAAAGTCATGGTGCCATAATGTGGCCAAGGAATCCTTCCCAGTCCGAAGAAAGCAATGGGCACACCGAGGGCAGCTAAAAGGAAGGGGTGTGACAGCTATGGATGGGATGGGAAGTGCTTACCTCAGTCACAGTTCCTTCTCGGTTCTACTGCAGCTTCAGACTCACTGCCATGACTCAGCGGCTAGGAACAGGAAAGCAGCCACACAGCTGTGAGTTCATCTAGCAGAGAAACCCCAGAGTCATTTCTTAACATTTTCAGCATACTGATTATTTCTTGTATACATGAACTAGGCAGTGCTGCTTCGCAGTGCTGTGGGCTGTGTGAACGAGCATCTTCAACGATGGTTTTCCCATGTGTGCTTATTTCTCCCAGCATTGCTTCCTGCTTTCCAAAAATACCTTATCCCTACAGCAATAGAAACTGGTTCCAAAGTGCCCTGGTTGCAAAAATAAAAAGAGATCCAGAAAATATGTCTTCTGATTTTCTAATTTTTTTGTATTGTTACCAAACTACATGTGTTTATCGTTGTTCTGTTAATAAATTGCACAACTAGGGATTTCAAAGCAATATTATAATTTCAATTATCCTCATCACACTCCTCGAAGTTCTGTTGGAGAAATTTTGACCCTTATCTCCTGTTGCTCAATTGTTCCACTGACAAATACGTATTAATGTCTATCCTGTACATGGCAGATAAGACAGTGCAGTTATGCTTTGAGAGATACAATATATGAATAAGAACTGTTGAGTGTATGGTCTATGATGCCTTTGTCAGAATAAAAATTTATCTTTTAATTTATATTTCCAGAAAGGTGGTTTAAAAGCTGCATTTCCCCAAGCAGGTGAGGGCTTACGGTAAGAGGAACATCTATCAGTAAATAAGCATCCCATTTGTTCTTGCTAGTTAAACCTTTCTCATTTCTAATTCTCAGGGCAGAAAGCAAAGCAATCGTAATATATATAACAAGAGAGGCATGCTTCAGGTCAGCTCAGAAGACTCATGCTTACCAAGTACAAGGAACAGGGCAACATCTATGTCTTGCTTTCAAACTAGCCTAAACCCTCACCCTGTGTGATTCAGTGAGGAGTCGCCATTGTTCAGTCTGCTGGGAAATGACTCACTGTGCAACTTACATTAAAGCTTGGGTTTGTTTTTCCTGTTTAAATAAGTTGTACCTGTTTCAATACAAAGCTATAATCCAGAGCAAATGAAAGACATTCATCTTATTGATGGGCCCCTTTCAATATGGTACAAACAACGTTAATTGGATGCTAAAAGATGTGTTCTTCAGCGTTACATAATTATTCATTATGTGAACACCTGGAACTTAATTTGCAAACAAAGTGGGAAGGAGGCAGGGGAAGGGACTGGATCTCCTCTTTAGAGAGAGTGCAGAAAGCCCAGGAGTTGGCAAGGACATGCTATAATTGAGCCTTAATGAGCAAAGCTCAGTGTCCCTGCTCAGAATTCACACCTCTCCATGGCAAATTACAGTTTGGCTTGTTGTTTCCAAATCCCTTTAAGAACATTTGCTCCAGCCCTGTCTGGTAGTGCAGGCCTGGAGTGGCAATACTCAGGAGGCAGAGCAGGAGGATTGGGGGTTTCAGACCTTGTCTCAAAAGGAGGAGAGTGCAAATTTGACTTTGAAACCAGAATATCGTTCTCATATTATTTGGTCTTCTACACTGATATAATAATGTTCAATAAGTAAATCTCAATTAGAGAACAGTTCTTTGATTAAGAATCATCCGATAAGAAGCAACAAGCAGTTAGGGGTGCAAATGGGAGACCTGGGGCCAGTTATCTGGACAGAGAGGGCAGAATCCTCACTAGAAGCAGTAAAAAGACGTTAATAGCCAGGATAGTATCACTGACTTTTCCCCTCTGTTTCTCACCCTGCCTTCATGAAAGGGAGTAGAGAAAGGCACTGGGTGGGGCTCGTGGGACATCAGGGCAAAAAAAAAAAAACAAAAAAAACAACTAGGTGTCAGGCAAAGACAGCACAATGCAGGGGAAAAGAATCAGGTCTGGAGAGCAGCTGATCCTTCTACTGCTGCGCTCACCTCTCCTGACCCACTGAAGCTTTCGATGAGCATACTCAGTACTTAGAATCACAGTTATACCTAGTGTGGGACTGGGGTGGGCGGGGGAGCCGGGATCTTCCAATGAAGGGGAAATAAGATAGAGTGTTATAGAGAGGCTAAGGGGAACCTGGAATAGGAGAATTAACTCGGGAGAGTATGGGGGAAGAAGAAATAGGGGAAGGGACAACTAACACTAAAGGTTTTAGGAAACCTATGTGGGAACCTACTACTGTAGACGTTTCCTAAACTATACACATACACGAAAGGAATCTAAATGGAGTCACCAAATAATGTGGGAGCCAGTGCCCCAACTAGACATCTTTTGCCATGCAATAAAACAACCAGTGCCAGGAATGGGGTATATCTTGTTGATATAATAAGGACATTGGACAAAAGGCCCCATGGAAATGCCCAAATATCATAGGCTGTTACAAAGGCTACTGGTTACTCTCCACAACTGATGGTAAAGACAAACTTACACATCTCATTGAAGACAAAGAAATCAATCTGTTGCCTAACTCGAGGCTACTGACTAGCATTCATGGTACCAGGAGGGAGTCTGCATGCTACCAAAATAGAAAAGTCCAGCTACAAAACATGCAACCTACCACAGTAACCAGCCTGCATGAGGCACTGGTATAATAGTGGCACAAATGATATTGGCGTAACCGACCACTTTCTGATTGGATTTAAGACCCATTCCATGAGATGTAACCCATACCCGATACTGCTAAAGTGACCAAGAACCTGAGACTAGATCGATCATGGGCCTAGCAAAACCCAGAGGGCTATTCTGCTAAACAAGCATGCAATAAAATTACATCTAGTGACATTATGCTATACCCATAGGACAGTGCCTCATTCTGCCATCCTAAGAGAAACTTCTTGAAGTAGATGGAAACGAACACAGAGGCCATAACCGGACAATGTGCAGAGAGTGAGAGACTTTGGAATACTCGGTCCTAAGATGGATATCTTCATCAACCCCTCTCCCCCGTGGTGGGATAATATTTTTCTTTTATTTTTTACTGTGAGAATGTGGCACTGCCAAGGCACCTTCTGATTGGTTTGATAAAGAGCTGAATGGCCAATACCAAGGCAGGAGAAGATAGGTACCACTTCTGGGCAAGGATAGGTACTCTGGGAAGAATCTGAGGCAGAGAATTCACCAGCGAGACGTGGAGGAAGTGGGATGTACAGTATGGAGGAGAAGTAACAAGCCACATAGCAGAAAGTAGACCAATATAAATAGGTTAATTTAAGTCTTAAGAGCTAGTTGGGAATAAGCCTGAGCAAAGGCCAAGCTTTCATAGTTAATTGGAAGTCCTCATATCACAGCTCTCTTACTCTTACACACTCATGGCGACCAATTTCCATTGAGCAGCTTAAATCAGGGCTTCTGAATCCTTGTTCTCTCCCCAATTTTACCTGAAAATAGCTATTTCAAATCAAACATTTGCTAAAACAAATAATAAAGATACTTATTTTAAGATAAATCATTGGAATGCATATAATCTTACCTTTCATAAAGAACAAAGTAAATTCTCACACTGATAAGATGGGCGAACATATTTTTTATGTAAATAATTAAATCTTGTGACGGTAAAATGGCTCAGAGGGCAAAGAAGCTTGCAGCCGAGCCTGACAACTCAAGTTGAGTCCCCCGAATTCACAGGGTAGACAAAGAGACCTGACTCCCACGTTATCCACTGACTTACACTTCCATGCACATGGTACTTGCACTCCTACCCTGGACATGCATATACAAAATAACAAATGAAGAAACGTTTTTAAAACGTTTTTAAAAGCATTACATCTTGGCTGAGTGTTTGGTACTGCAGGAAGCAAGGAATCTTCGATGTCCTCCAGAGTCAATCACTATTTCAGTTTTATAATCACCAATGCTTACAATGTTACTTTGCATAAATAGTTCAAAATGACTATGTTTGGGCTCATCACAGAAATTGCTGGAAATATTAATTCAGCTACCATTCTCCTACTTCTTCTTCTCTCCAGTAAATGGCTATTCTCTTAAGGACTGTGAGAGTCCACAGAAAATTATATAACACAGTAATATCACCTCAGTGTCTTGAGCCTTCCACTAGCAATGATTGCAGGTTGACTGTCCCCTCTCTTGCACTATGTCTTATTTACTTTTATACATGCAATGACCTGCCTCCCACATGGAGGGCCATAAAATAAATACTTGCTAGTGGCACATGAACGAAGAGCTGGTGGGCTCAGTGGAGAACAGGGTGGCTTTGAGTTTGAACTTGAACTTCATGAAGCTTTAGTCATCTGTCCATTCTGGCTGTTCTGTCTACACATGTCCCATGAACAGCTTTACTCTTATCATCCTCTTTATGTACAGAAATCCATCAACACTTTTATGCTGTGATCTGAAAGACAGATGCATATTCCTTGTATGGTTTACCCTCTAGCAATTTTCCACTTGACAGAATATAGAATCACCATGGAAAGCAATCTCTGAGCATGTCTGTGTGGTGTTTTACAGACTGGGAAGTCTAAATTCTAAATATTGGTGACACCATTCCATGGGTTGGGGGCTGGCTTGCAGAAGGAAAACTCTGTGCATCAACATTCGTGGCTCTGTTTCCCAACTGTGGACACAATGTGACCAGCACCATGCTCCTGCCACTGACATCCTCGCATAGTGGCCTGGACTCTTGGTGTGAGTTAAGTGAGCCCTCCTCCTTAAGCTCCATTTGTTTTGTATTTGGTCATAGAAAAAAAGAAAGTAAGACTGGTTCTTATCTGGACAAAGATGCCGCATATTCCTTAAGGGTTAGTTGTACCAGTACTCAACCATATCACCAGTACTCAACTATATCATCGCCAGTACTCAACCATATCACCAGTGCTCAACCA
>NC_022020.1:65336744-65348975 GCF_000317375.1 Microtus ochrogaster
CTCAACCATATGTACACGTTAGATTTCTCTCACAGTAAGTACAAAAAACACACAAGGCTCCATGAAAGCAGAGAATTAACTGCCAAAGTCATAACATCCCAGGCTTAAGTCAGATTTTTCTGTCTAAATCTTCAGTGATTTTAATTAAAAAGATTAAATACCTGTTTTTCTCTAAAGGGTGTTAACACCACATCAGGAGAAATTACAGTACTTCTTTGCAATTTCTCTGAGCTGTGTAAATTACTAAAGTCCACTTTTTCCCATTTGAGAGATTACTGAAGGCCTTGGAGAGATTATGACTTATAAAGTAAATCATTATTCTTCCGAGAAGAAATATTGTAAAACTGAGCCTTAAATTGGAAGCCACTGTGAATCCTGTAATATGGTCTCCTCCGAAGCCATCCTCGACAATGAGCTTCAGCAGGAGCCAGATGAGCTGTCCTGCATCTAGCCTCTCCAGCGACTTATCGGTGCTAATAAGATCTGGGCACACTGAGCAGCAGGCAGCAGCTAGGATCATTTTAATGCTCCCGAATTCTGTATTAGACCTTATTTGTGCTAGTGCTTTGTATGGTTTTCAGGCATATAATTGCACGTACTCATAAAATGCAATGTTAAGTGGCTCTCTCCTAGACAGAAGCCACAGCTCCTGATAGAGTCAACATGCAGAGCAGTTTTTAAAACATCTCGCTAACCACCTCTGATGATGCTTATTAGCTAAGCTCATTGAGGCAAGGTGAACAAGAATGGAAACAGGGTTTCTAAGGAAGCCAGGACAAATGTTGAATTCACTTTAACAGCATGGTCAAACGTCTGAAAGTCAAGACTGGCTAAAGATTATCCTCTGAATAACTTTGACTGAGCACACTCATATCAACACCGACCCTGCCATAAAGGCCAAGAGACCAGCTCTCAGCTCTTGCCCAGGGCTCCTCAGAGAACTGTCTATTAGGAGCAGGTATTGAACGATTTCTATAATAACTTCACACAGTATCAGAGGGTCATTGTCTTTATTTCTTCTTGAGTTCAAATTCTCTTGTCCCAATTGTCTATAATTTCTTGGCTCTAGTTTTCCATCCCATCATTCTTATTTCTTCTATATTCTTCCAATCTTATTTCTTATACATTCTTAATTTTATCTCTATATTCTTTCTCCGCTTGCTGTTACAAAAACCCCAGACATGTGTACCTCCATCCATTAGCAACTTGTTAGTAACTAAAAAGAAACTACAAGGGAATTCTCAGGGATACAGGAACTCTTTGAAGATCTGTAGCAAAACTTATCAGCTAGCTTGTAGCTAACCACAGACACAGCTGTGAGGAGGTCCCAGCTGTCTTTTAAAGGGCCTGTTACAGGTTACAAAGTGAAAAAACTAAACTGTTGAGAGCTCTAAGGAAAAGGCAAAGAATATGTGGGTTATTTTACATTTCCTAAGTGTGATTAATAATATCTGGACATGGTCAGTTAACGGCCATTCTTATCATCTAAATCTCAGGACGAAAACAAAAGCAGTCGAATCTAAAATCTTACATGAGAAACAGGTACAAAACATTAATTGCTATTTTGAATCAGAGCAGGGAGGTGCCAGCGAAGGACGCATAGAGCAACATAAGTGCCATTGATCTCTCAAAGGACTGTGATATAACAAAGACAGATACCTAAAATACTACCCTAGTTTACCATAAATTCTCAGAGGGGCTTAGATCCTACGAGGCCAGACACCTGCAATTCCGTAAGTAAAATCTGTGAAAGTCTGTCTGTGAGCTTTCCAGAGGACATATGTCTGGCCAAATTGCTCTGTCATTGAGGCTAATATAAAGAACAGGCTTCTAAATTTCTCATGGTGGTGTGGAGAACACTTGTGTAGCGAGTAGTCCATCTTTCTGACCATCCACAAATATGGTGCCCATAAGATTGAGGTGTAATCATGAGATTACAAATACACCCTCCAGCGGTAGGACTGGTACACCAACCCAGTGACAAAAACTTTGACCTACAGTCTATCATCTGTCCTAACTGCAAGATGTGCAGGGACAATGGGAAAAGGTTTGCTTTTGTTTGTTTGGTTTGTTTCTTTTGCTTTGCTTTTTGTTTTTTTTTTTACCAGTCTTAGGGTTGGCATTTATTCCTAGAAAAGCTACCTTGGCAAAAATGTCAAGGACATGGAGAAGAGCAAGAAGCCCTGGATACAGAGTTTGGGGTGTCCGGAGCCTTTCTGGAAAACTGAGACAAGGGAAAGACAAGAAAAAAGGCAGGAAGCCCTCATCACACCCAGTGACATGACTGCAGGGTGACTTCACTCCCTACTGCAGGAACACAGAATGTCTGTTTACCAGATAGGACATCCATGTCACCATACAGTGGAAAGGCTGAGCATCTTTAAGGTTGATTTTCACACAGCATCTTACTGAGCTTCCTTGCAGCTGCTCAGGAGAAAAAGGGAGGGGAAGGGCTGTAGTACAGGAGAACGTTTCTGGCCTGGTCCTGGCTTGATTTCCTGGTCTATGGGGTTCCTGCTTCTGCATGGTCTGAAACTACTTCACAGGTGCTGTAACCAGAAACTAAGAAAGGAGACCACACAGGAAATTCCGTCCCCTCCCCAAATGCTCCAAGATGACAACCAGGGATTATTTCAAATGACAAAACCTCTCCCAACCTCAGGTTCCCCTTCAGAACACGAAGGTGGTTTGAATGCTTTCAGAGGAGCAGGATAGAGGGAAATCTGTGAAGTTTCAGTTCATACAGGAAAACAAGGGACACAGAAACCATTTGCTTACCAGGACCAAGTGTATGAAGCAAGAACGTTGGAGAAGTGATGATCAGAAGAGGCCCTGGAGGGGAGACTGCCAGGGAAGCTGTGAGGATCCCACATGGTGGCAGGTGGTGGTGGGGATGCGGGGGAGGCGATGCGGGGGAGGCGACGGGTGCAGAAGTGCTGAGAAGAGCTCAGGTCCTTCCCCAAGCCCAGGGCACTGCTGAAGGTTCTAAAGTGTTGTTTTCACCCAAATCTCAATTGTTCAATAATCACCTGGCTGAACTTCCTCCTCCACCTACATCCCAGAAATGGAGCTTTCTCTTATCCTATCTCAAAACAAAAGTCCTCAATATGTGTCTCTCTATCCATCCTCCTGACCCTCTCTTACTCTCTATGGTTACTTCCTGTCAACTGGTTACTTGCCCCACCTCTTGACCAATGGTTGGCTTTATTTAATTCTGTTTACAATAAGCCAAAAGCTCTTGGATTAAAGGTGTGTGCTAGATGTGAGGCACGCCACAAATAGAAGCAGGTTTTTCTAATAAACAACACAATCTCAGGGTTCACAGTGTGATTAAATATCCTGCAACACTAAAGGGCTTCCTCTGGATATCTGCCAGACCCTGATGAAGTCAAGACAAAGTGACCTAAGAAGAAAACAACAGAAAAGCTAACCAACAAGAACAGCAAAACTACAAGTAAATGAAAAACCAAGCAACCGGGAGGCTTGAGGGACTTGATATCCTTGAGATCTCTCTGCCTCACATGGAAAGGCTGACCCCAGTTTATGACATGGAAGATACTTTTTTATGGAGATACAGAACCATACATGGATAAAAGAGGAACAAGTGAAACATTGGGCAAGCCTATCCAGAAAGAAGAGCCAGGTTCCCACCCGCACGTACACACTCACACACACAAACCTACTCACACACATTCACACTCACACACATACACTCGTGCACACTTACGCAGGAACACTCTCACACACGCTCACACATATACACACTCACACATACACACTCACACACACAAACTCACATACACACACAGAGAATGTCCTGGCACCCTCGTGTGTCACCAGCTTTGTATCAATCCTAAGCATAGTCAAATAGTATCACCCCCTTGAGAAGAAACGAAGTGTCAAAGACAAAATCAAAAGCACATAAACAGAGAAATAATGGAACTTTCAGAAAACACAAGAAAGGAGATACCGTGTACAATTCTTCTGCCCTCTAGGGAGCAACTTTTTCCAAGCCCTCAGTGACTGGATTCATCTCCCCCCCTCCACCCCCCGTCCACCCCAGGACTCACAGCTAGACTTCCAGTGTCCAGAACCATGAGATGATGACGTAGTGTGATCTTCGGATGTTAAATCTGTGACAGCCTGCTCTGTGTGCAGTGAAAAGCAGGCAGGATCCCTCTTGTAACAACTGGAACTTGTTCTTCAAATTTTACAAGCAAAATTTCTCTAACATTATTGCTTCCTTGGCTTTGTTTCTATCTAGGAACAGCTATTATAACTGGTATGCTGAGCTCATAATTGTTTGCATCCACTTCTTTGCAGTGACAAGAGTGAACACTCTGTCTTCAGTGAAGCTTGGCGCCCAAGAAAGGGCTGCTCTGATGGGCTTCGTGGAGCCAGTTCTTTTCTGTGTTCACACATTTAAGTGTGACTTCTCAGGATGAGCATGCATGGTGGCCACAGCTAACTGAGCCTGCTGTGCTCGAAGGAGGACCAGGGTTGAGGTACCTTAGACCCATACCTGATCTACGGCCAGGTACTCAGCACAGAATCTCTGAGACAGAAGCCAGTCACTGAAGGTATTAAAAGATGATCAGCTTTATTCCTGCTCTGATTGCTTTTGCCATCAAAGTTGGCAACAGGAGAAGGTCAAGGTCATAAGTGTTCGTTTCCCACCCCTCCCTCATGCATGCATACTGAAAACACCTACGGATGCTATTCACTTGCAGAACTATATATCTCACCCATGAGGTCTGTGTGTTTAAAGGAAGTCATGACAAACCACTTCTCAGGTAGCTGGAGCATTTTCACAAGAATTTGAAGACCGGGTGCTGGAGAGATGACATAGCAGTTAAGAGAGCTTGTTTCTCTTCCAAAGGACCGGAGTTCAATTCCAATACCTATGTCCATGGCTCCCAACTGCCTGCACCTCTAGGAGATCCACTAACCTCTCCTGGCTGCCACAATCACCTTCACTCACATGCACACACCACACACAGATACACATAATTCAAAACAAAACAAAATTTTAGACAAAAAAGTGTGCAAGTCAGTAAATGATGAAAGATACACAATTAGTCCCAGAAGCCACACTGGGACTAATGCATACAGAGTCACTCTAAATTCGGTACTCTGGAAAAGCTACCATAATCTATTTTCAACGACTCTTAACGTTTCAAATGCTCACTCATGTTCTTACAATGTTTCTCTCATGTTCTTGCAGGTGATGTGCCCAGTGTGACTTAAATCATGCGTTCCAGTGTTACTACATCACGTGTTACATGTTGTGTGTGCATACACATGTATACATATACACAAGGGAAAACTTGGAAATATATATTGTAGAAACCTAATAAGACTATACAATTTGGTGGCATTGAACATCCAGTTTTCATAAAGGATCAGTCTTGCTGCAGAGTTGAGGGCAATGCTAAAGTAAGAAGCCACTATACAATGACTAACATTGATTGTCAACTTGACACCCACCCCTGGGAAGAGGGATCTTCTGTTAAAGAATTGCTTCCATCAGATTGGCCTGTGGGCTTCTCTTGGTTCTATTTTTTGGTTGCTGTTGAGGGAGGGGCAGCCAACTGTGAGTGGTTGAGCCTAGGCAGTTAGGTCTGACCTATAGAAGAAAAGTAGTTGAGCAAGCCAAGTGGAGCAAGACAGTAAGCAATATTACTCCATGGTTTCTGATTTAGTTTCTGCTTTGACCTCCTGCCTTGAACCCCTGCCCTGGCTTCCTCCAATGATGGATGGTTACCTATAATTAACCTTTTCTTCCCCAAGTTGCTTTTCATTATGATTTTAATCACAGTATCAGAGAAGCAAGTTAGACCACCTCACAACAGGTAGTAGTGAAGCAGATGTGAGGGGTGGTTGTACGAAGGTGATCATATGAATATCTCCATGGGACCAAAGTCTGACCAATGCTCATGGCCACAAGGACTCTTCCAGCAGAGAGACCTGCATCACCCACCAGGAGCAGCACCAGCTCAAGCTTACCCAGCTCGTCTCAGTTGTTATTATGTCATCAAGGAATAATGTGCCATACTCATCAGGGAAGAAGGCTATGATCTTCTTCAGAGTTCACAGAGAACAGCAAGCCTTAGGCATGACCCCCTTCCCTGCCCAAGGAGAGGTGACCAAACATGGCATAAACACAGGAGGAGCTGTGGGGGCTTATCTTCATCCTATAGTTCATGTCAACCTTCACTGTGACTTGAGAAGATTCTGTAGGAACAGGGGCAGCAGCAGCAAGCAGAATTATTGATTTTAATATTTTTCCTGGGACTCAGAGACTAATTGCCAAGTCTACAATGGAAAAGCTGCTGGAAGGAGCTGAGAGGCCAAGAGCAAGGGGCTGAGGGAGTGGGCTTCTGCCAGGTGGGGCTGAGCAAGAGCAGAGTCCTTGCTCGTGAGAGCACTTGTCCTTGAGGACCTTTAGGTGACTCCAGTTGGCGCTGTTTGATTGGTACTTGTGGACCATCTTCCAGGGAGCTAATAGTAAGGTTTTTCATGATACCGACCACAAGGGTGAGGGCGTAGCTATGAATGGTTGCTGTTATTGGCTCTCCCAGACACATGCTTTATGGTCTCAGCTAAGCCATTTAGGTCTCTTTGCTAGTGACTTAAATTGTCCTGTCCCCAAAGCATCACTCTCAGACATCAAGAACTACCTCACTCTAGATGCTTAAAGTGACTGTCCTCCTCCAAACTGGAGCTTCCCAGCCAAGCATGACTATCTTAGCGAAACAGAGAACTGTTCCTCTGCAGTAAGGAACACTGCTGTCAATCACACCACAGAGCTCCCAAGCTGGGCCCAGGAGAGACAAAGAGCTAAAGCCAGGCTAGATTTCTCTCACTTTCCTGGCTTATCCCGAGACCACTCATCTCTGGGATCAACCACCTACAAAACACCAAAACCACAGACCAAGTATTTCCAGTGACCACCCCCACCCCCAGACAGAGGCAGGGGAATTGTCCCATTGAGAGTTAAGCTGTGCCCAGAGTCCCCAACACCAGAGATGAGAGACTTCCATACTGTTGCTACTGTTTAATCCCCAAAAGAACTTTGTGGCAAAGGCCTGGTCCCAGGGTGAGGATGTGGAGTGCTGGTTGCCTTTAGCGTGCAAAGTCTAGGGGAGGCCAGCATGTCCTAGTGTGGTTTCTGCTGCTGTGATAAAATACTCTGACCAAAAGCAACTTAGAGGAGGAAAGGGTGTATTTAATCTTACACTTTTGGAACACAGTCGGGGCAGAAACTCAAGTGAGAACTTGAAAACAGAAACAAGGGAGGAACGCCCCTTGCTTCCTCCCTCACTGGCTCCTGCTTAGCTAGTTTCCTACAGCTGAGGACCACATCCCCAGGGAATGATACTAATCACATGGGATAAACTTCCTAAATCAATGAACAGTCAAGACAATCCCCCAGAGATATGCCCACAGGCCAATCTGCTCTCCGTAACCCTGGCTGAGACTCTGTCCTCAGGTGACCCTAGGCAGTGTCAAGCAGTTAATTAGAACAGAGGCCTCCAAGACCTTGCTGATTCTTTCTGTCTTTCTCTCTGGTTTGCTGAGGTTTCTCTACCACAAACTCTGACCACAATGTACCGTTTTACCAGAAGGCACAGAAGCAATGGGACCAGCCAAACATCAGCTGGAACCCTCTCTGTAAACCAATTGTGTCTGACCTTTCCCAATGGTGATGGAAACAGACACAAGGGGAAAGGCTTAATATGAGACTTTGTTGGGTGAAATCATAAAGGTAGTACATTTTGGAGAGACATAAGGGTAAAAATGACGTCTTACAGTCGCAGAACAGATGAGTGTCTCCGCTATTGGGCTGTATTAGAGGAGGGAAGAGGAGGGAAGGGAGGCACACCTGCATCCTACCCTCAGAGACCGAACAGTTTCAGTGCTGCTGAAACACACAGGATTATTAAATGATCGACCAGCTTCAACAGCGTCTGGCTCATTCGGGAAATAACTCTGAGGAAACCAGGGCCCCAATGTTCTCAGTAGTCTTCCAGTGCCCACAGTCAACTTGGCAAGATGTTGTCCCTAAATGCCGGGTTGCTGGACGGCCATGCCAAAGGCCGCCTCCTAAAAGACCTCACTGCCAGCTGTCATCTCTCTCGGCACACACTTACGTCTGTTCTGCACCATCCCACTGCACCTGGAACAGTGGCTTTGGATTACAGCCTTGCCACTCCCAACATCCTCACCATGTCTCAAAAATATTCCTAAACGTAAATGTCACACCATTCAACCACCCAGATTACATGTAGAATAAATTTCAGAATCTTCCTCCTAACCACCAGGCTGGTAACCTAACTCCTGCCTCTCTCTAATGCTTCCTTGCTAATATGATGTATACAGGTCATTTTTATGTCCCCAGGTGTCCCTGTCCCAACACCATAGGTGTTGAGAGTCTAACAACTCAGAGTTGAGGCTCCTTCTCTTCTTCACAAAGGGACTGTTTCTCTCAGTACCCGCTTGTATCATGCCAGATTTGATCCTGGCACTTGTGAATATCTTGTGAAACTTCTGCATACACATTGTGAAACTGAAGGCTAGGGCTGGGGGACACTGTTCACCTTAGAAGTAGGAGAGTTGGGGGGCACTAATATATCAGGGTCACTCTGATGGAGAGCAGGAAACACACCTGGAATCCAGCTCCTGGTGAGCAAGTTGACAGTCAGAAAGGGCAGAGCAGACACCATGGTGGCCACAATTGTGATCCAAACCCTTGTTTCTGCTTTTCCATGTGGATAAGGAGGAAGGAGGATGCCATGGTACTTTCCCTGGTAAAGTTTAAACATCAAGCAACTAGTTAGATGTTTTAAGCAGTTTTTCTTACTCCCGTTCAAAGCACATTAAAGAAGCTTTCAGTTATTTTAATCTAAAAGTCAATGAAATTAATTGAAATAGGAAATACAAATGTGTTTATTGGGAAGGAGATGCTGAGGGAATAAAGGTCACTCAAGGTTGAATTGCATAATGAAACTATGTTCTTCCACAAGACCTTGAGAGAAGACTATCGTAAGAATCGTAAGAATACGAAGTGAGCTATCCTCAGAATGCTGGTCTGCATGCCTTTCCTCCACATTCCGTGCTTGCTTTCTGGCCAGAATGTTCCTCCCAGTTTCCCTTCTACTCCTCCCCATGGGGTGGAGCCCACGGGAACAGTGCAGGAGGTGTACGATGGACCATTCTGAACAGACTCAGTCTTCTGTGCCTTTCTTCTCTTCAAGAACGCTTGGCAAATCAACTGCAGTTCATCCTTAGCCAACAATTGGCATGAGCAGCCCCATGAGGGAAGCTAGGGGTAAAATACTCTCTAATGGCGGACTTCATTCTTGTCCTCAGGATGAGGTACGTGGATGAAACTCTGTGGCAGCCCCTCAGGCTATTTGACTCCTGTTGCTCCCAGGGGCCTGAACCCTGCTACACAGGTGGCCTCACTTGAAGCTGTGCTCAGTTTCAGAGCTCCAATCCCTGAGGGTCCAAGGGGAACCTGGTGATTAACTTAAAATATGTTAGAAAACTACATGTAACTTGTGCCCCAAAATAACACAGAACAAGAGTAAAGAAAGTAAAAGTTAGCTCCCATAAAAGGTTGTACGAATTGAGTCCCCTTCCTTTTTAAAGACTCTCTTTCTCTCTCCCTCCCCTTGTGTGTTTGTCTGCACATGTGGTGTATGCACTTTAGAGTTTGTGGGTACAGTACACTCACCCATGCACACATGTAAGGAGGTCAGAGTTCAACACTGGCTGTCTTCCTAAATCACTACAGGTGTTGAGGAAGGGTCTTTCCCTGAGCCCAGAGCTCCTGTTTCAGACAGGCTGGCAGGTCATAAAAATTCACAGGAAGTTCAAACTCTGGTATCCTTGAATTGATTCTTGACCACACAACTATGTACAGCTCTCCACGTGCTGGCCCTGCAGGATAGAGCACTGCCAGTCAACACCTGCAGCTTAGCGTGGCAGCATTTGTTTCTATTCAGGGAAAGCACGTGACCTCAGCTGTAAAGGGCAGATCCACCTGGCCGACTCACTTCTGCCTTGACTTCTATGCAAGTGTCGGAACAAGGTGCCTCTCACAGCAGTCTGCACTAGATATGACAGACCAAGAGTGATCAGGTTCCTGGAGCAGTGCTGTTGTCCATCCCTTCATTAAATCAAAGCTCTCCAGAGATTAGCGATACATAGCCTCTTGTCTGAAGGCTATAAACTGTCACTGATCCCAGTCACACCAAATCCTCTACCTCTGCAAAAATACTGCTACCAACAGAAGTGACTGGATGAAGGCTTCTATGTCACTTTGATTTGCTAAGTTATCTACATTTATAAAGCCTCTTTGACTCCCCTAGAGCTGTGTTATTGTCACAGATATATTGTGTTTATGTAAAGCATGTGAACAAAATTAATAGGCTAAAGCATTCCTGAATCATCTTCATTTGGAAACTGGTATTTTCTGATCCAAAGCCATTCATTTCCCCACTCACTCTGGTGTGATTTCTGCCTTCTGTCTCATGCAAGATACTGGGATTAGGGCGCTGCTGAGGACAGACACTGACACCATGCATCCAGATTAACAATGGTGCTGATCTGCCCTGGCAGTGCTGAGATGCACGTCCTCTTTATGTTATTAGTGATGTTCAGATGAGAGTTCTTGGGACTGAAGAGAAGGCTCCGTGAGTAAGAGCACTTGCCGCATAAGCATGAAGACAAGACCTGAGTTCAGATTCTTGTACCCATGAAAAGGCAGCTTCAACACTGTGGAGGATGGAGACAGAAAGATGTCAAGGGCTTGCTGGCCACCACTCTACAGTAAGAACCCCATTTCAAAAGAATAAGAGTTATGGAGCAGCACACCCCACACCTCTCTAGTCTCCAAGAGTGTGCACACCTCTACCCACATAGACACAAGCACCACACGCATGCACAACGTTGTCACACCACCCACAGAAGGTCACAAAAGGAGAGTTCTTGATGTCAATAATGTCACTAGTATTTTAAAAAAGCTAGGAGGACTGTGGATGTTTTCTCTATAAAAACAATAAACATTTGCAGACATAGATATAAATATGCTCAACTATTGTGGGATAGTTGTACGAAGTGGGAAGATGAATTGCTGTGATTGGCTTAATAAGGAACTGAATGACCAATAGCTAGGCAGGAGGTATAGGCCGGGCTTCTGGGCAGAGAGAGAGGAAGTAGGAGATGAGCCAAGGTGCCCAAGAGCCACCAGCCAGAAAGACGTGGGATGCATTGGACACAGAATAGGAGAGAGGCAGAGGCTCCGCAGTAGGACGTAGATTAATAGAAATATGGACTAACTGAAGCTAGAAGAGCTGGTTGGAAACATGCCTAAGCTAAAAGCCAAGCTTTCATAATTAATAATAAGTCTCTGTGTCATTATTTATGAGCTGGCAGCCTAGAGGAAAGTCCAACTACACTCAACCTGATTTAGAGATTAGTGGTTGTGAGTATCAAAACCTCACACACTACCTTGAAAGTATAAGTGAAAAACTCATAGAAACAAATCAAATTTCATTTTACACAGAGCTCTTGAGCTGAATCCAGCCCATGGTTTATACGAGGTTTGTTGACTGAGGGATCAGGAGTTGTAGGCTGCCTCCACCAGGACTAACCAATGGATAACTCTAGTTTTCATAAAAATTGTTCTTTGTCTTCTCAGGTATGTAGTAATACAAACACTCCAGGGACTGACACAGCTTGATCATGTTCCTGTGTTTGCCTTCAAAAAACCCGGACTATCCCATCTACTCCCTGAGCCCTGGAAGAATTTTCTTCCCAGAGAGAGACTCTATCCTGTTGTTTGAGATTCCCTGCTAGGCTTGTGAAATCTCTTGTCCTAAGAAGCTGTAGGTTTTCATGTAATGCCTCCAACACAATCGTCACTTTCATGGTATGCAAAGCTAGGACCAAGCTTGGGCATGCACCCACACTACAGCTGCCACCAGACCGATGGTGACTGTAAATTGACATCCACTGAAAGGCATACAAATGGTGAGCACTTAGGAAACTAAGAGCACGCGTGTGGTTGAATGAAGGCAAAATAGTTGTTAACACATGAGCACACGTGACATGCTGGCCATGTGTCCCATTCCTTCCTATTCAGTCGCTTGCTTTACCATAAGAATGTGCAAGGCAAGGCATATTCTCCACAGTGTCATTGTCCCCACTTACAAACCAGAGCAA
>NC_022020.1:65349090-65364163 GCF_000317375.1 Microtus ochrogaster
TGCCTTCTGTCTCATGCAAGATACTGGGATTAGGGCGCTGCTGAGGACAGACACTGACACCATGCATCCAGATTAACAATGGTGCTGATCTGCCCTGGCAGTGCTGAGATGCACGTCCTCTTTATGTTATTAGTGATGTTCAGATGAGAGTTCTTGGGACTGAAGAGAAGGCTCCGTGAGTAAGAGCACTTGCCGCATAAGCATGAAGACAAGACCTGAGTTCAGATTCTTGTACCCATGAAAAGGCAGCTTCAACACTGTGGAGGATGGAGACAGAAAGATGTCAAGGGCTTGCTGGCCACCACTCTACAGTAAGAACCCCATTTCAAAAGAATAAGAGTTATGGAGCAGCACACCCCACACCTCTCTAGTCTCCAAGAGTGTGCACACCTCTACCCACATAGACACAAGCACCACACGCATGCACAACGTTGTCACACCACCCACAGAAGGTCACAAAAGGAGAGTTCTTGATGTCAATAATGTCACTAGTATTTTAAAAAAGCTAGGAGGACTGTGGATGTTTTCTCTATAAAAACAATAAACATTTGCAGACATAGATATAAATATGCTCAACTATTGTGGGATAGTTGTACGAAGTGGGAAGATGAATTGCTGTGATTGGCTTAATAAGGAACTGAATGACCAATAGCTAGGCAGGAGGTATAGGCCGGGCTTCTGGGCAGAGAGAGAGGAAGTAGGAGATGAGCCAAGGTGCCCAAGAGCCACCAGCCAGAAAGACGTGGGATGCATTGGACACAGAATAGGAGAGAGGCAGAGGCTCCGCAGTAGGACGTAGATTAATAGAAATATGGACTAACTGAAGCTAGAAGAGCTGGTTGGAAACATGCCTAAGCTAAAAGCCAAGCTTTCATAATTAATAATAAGTCTCTGTGTCATTATTTATGAGCTGGCAGCCTAGAGGAAAGTCCAACTACACTCAACCTGATTTAGAGATTAGTGGTTGTGAGTATCAAAACCTCACACACTACCTTGAAAGTATAAGTGAAAAACTCATAGAAACAAATCAAATTTCATTTTACACAGAGCTCTTGAGCTGAATCCAGCCCATGGTTTATACGAGGTTTGTTGACTGAGGGATCAGGAGTTGTAGGCTGCCTCCACCAGGACTAACCAATGGATAACTCTAGTTTTCATAAAAATTGTTCTTTGTCTTCTCAGGTATGTAGTAATACAAACACTCCAGGGACTGACACAGCTTGATCATGTTCCTGTGTTTGCCTTCAAAAAACCCGGACTATCCCATCTACTCCCTGAGCCCTGGAAGAATTTTCTTCCCAGAGAGAGACTCTATCCTGTTGTTTGAGATTCCCTGCTAGGCTTGTGAAATCTCTTGTCCTAAGAAGCTGTAGGTTTTCATGTAATGCCTCCAACACAATCGTCACTTTCATGGTATGCAAAGCTAGGACCAAGCTTGGGCATGCACCCACACTACAGCTGCCACCAGACCGATGGTGACTGTAAATTGACATCCACTGAAAGGCATACAAATGGTGAGCACTTAGGAAACTAAGAGCACGCGTGTGGTTGAATGAAGGCAAAATAGTTGTTAACACATGAGCACACGTGACATGCTGGCCATGTGTCCCATTCCTTCCTATTCAGTCGCTTGCTTTACCATAAGAATGTGCAAGGCAAGGCATATTCTCCACAGTGTCATTGTCCCCACTTACAAACCAGAGCAAGAAATGTTCAGATAATGAGGGGCGTTTTATGCCCAGGCTACTGCTCTAACTCACTGTTGCTGCAATGATAATCTCTCATGAAACAGTTTGATACTGTTGAGGAAGAATAGGAGACCTTAGAATAGTCTAGAAAAAAGGAAAGAAACTATTCATTTAATACAATCTACTACTGGGGTGGCCATAGAAAGCAGAGAACATGCAGGGAAATTCCAATTTTAGCCATGCAACCAATAATCTTTTAGTATTAAAGTAGTGTATTAAAGTAGTGTATATATGTATACATACATATATACACATATATATGTACACATATATTTACAAATATAGTAGGAGATACTGAAACATTTATCAGCACTCTGAAATCCAAATATAACTAAGAACCCTTCTGTATTTCTACTTGTTAAATTTGGCCAACCTTTGTATCCTGTGACAAAGACAAGGACTTCTTTACACAATTTTTCTAACAGCCCACTCCCCATACAGGATACAGGGGAAAGCCTGCTTATATTGAGTAAAATAACAAACTATATTCTGAGAATAAGGCACTGTCCATGCCCAGTGGCTTGCACACACTATTAATGGTCCTGAGAATAGCCTGGCATACACAGCATTGCTAGCCTCATTGTAGAGATAGGCACACTGAAAAATACAACATATTGAACATCTTCAAATGATACAGCAAACACATGATCTGGTAAGTACACGGACCAATTTCTATCTGGCTACAGAAGCCATATGTACAGAAATGAGGCCCTTTGTGACCAGCCAGGGCTTCGTGCTGCACAATCCATCTTTCTGGAGCTTTCTTTCCAAATGGGCATCACAGCTTATGTTTGTATTTAAAAAGAAGCAGGAGGTTTCACTGCCAGAGCAAAGAGGTAGTGAGAGGTGGCACATCCTCCGTAGTCCTCTTACCTGCTGTACCTGAAGGCATGGTCTAAAGCTGGATGAAGACCCACCCACGTGGTGTTCCACGGGAAAGACAACAGGAAAGGCATACTGAGTCCTTGTGTTGATGGGAAGCCCATCCACTAGTGTACCTAGAAATAGTGAAACGGAAATTCATACTGGGTCCTGTGCTGATGGGTGATCCAGCCACTGATGCACCAGAGAGAGGGATCAAGAAATGCTTTTTATGTGCCTAGCTGACCAGAGGGTCAAACACTGGGTACACTGACGGTGAACATGGAATCGATGTTGAGTCCTAGGCTGATTGGAGATCCAGCCACTAGTGTGTGAAGAAAGAGTGGACAGGAAATCCATGCTGAGTCCCTGTGCTGACGAGAGGCCCAACCACTGCGTGTGTCAGGAATAAACAGGAAACCCATGCTGCACTGTGTGTCATTAGGAGGACCACTCACAGGATGTACCAAGAACGTGTGAACAGCAAATCTATGCTGCATCCTGCGCTGATGGGTAGCCAGAGCAGAAATCAATAGGCATGTTATTTCTGTACCAAATGAAATCAAATACACTACCCCAGTAGCCACTCTCTGATGACAGAAAATAAGAGAGAAGATAGTTTTCCCTCCCAACTTGTTCACTGCCAGTGAGACACGAGGCATAGGTACATCTGAAGCCCAGGTATATTGGGCATTGGTTTCAAGACAATCTGGTCATTTCAGCAGTATTTATTTTTGGTTTGGATGTTTGTTGATCCCTAGGTTTATATTAAAAACCAAATAGGGGCTCTGTTATACTTTAACCGCACAGTTCTTATGAAGAATCTTTATGACGTTGTTCTAATGGAAGATTTTTAAATTACTTTTCCAAGTGAGAAATGAATGCTGAAACAGGTCACGCTTTCAATTCTCAGACTCACTTGGAAGTTCGCTACTGTCAAAAAGTCCATGGCCCCCAAGTGGCATGGGTTTTCTGGGTCTGTTCTCAAGAGAAGACTGAGACTTGGACAAGATGCCCACTTTTGCTCTTGGTGACTTCAGCTCTCAGGGAAAATACACATGCTGGCCAGCAGGCAGTGCAGAGGTGAGAGAGAAGGAAACCAGGAGAACCCAGACCAGACCGAAGAAGGAAAGAAAAGAGAAAGAAGGAGAAACACATCAAGGAATGGCCAGCGTGCGGCACGTAGACGTCGTAAACAGTTTCCTCTGTTGTGGTCCATTCCTGCATCCTGCATCTCCTTACCCTCATCATTTTACACATCATGGCTCATGTTGGGTCACAAACATTCAGGATCTGTCCTCAGCAGTTCTAAAGGCCATACTCCTTAGAATGGGCTGTCGGATAGTCCAGCATCTGTGTTTATCTGCTTTCCCTGAGTCCCAATTCATTCACAGCCATGCTACACCTAAGGTAGCCCAGGAGAAAGAATGCAGCATGCTCTCTGGATTGGGGTTGTGGGTTAGAAGCTGCCCTTTGAACCTGAGGGGGTAAATATGGCTTTATTTCATCTGAGACAAAAGCCTGGAACAAATAGATGAACCTCAGTTTGCCTTGAGAAATAATGGAAAAAAATCTGACTTTTATTATAACTAACTCCTTAAAAATAAGAATACATGGGACAGGGGCTCAACAAGACAGAGAAAGCCCCTAAGCAGCACACCCCTTGTGAGCTGTGTCATCAGCCATTGCATCCTCGATGTAAAAGCACTGGGTGGCAGGGCGCTTGCCTACTGTGAAGGAGGCAATGCCACCATCTCCTCAGGAGAGAGGAAAGACATTCCTCCAAGTAACAGGAAGTCATCCAAGATGAAGTGCTTTTCTCAATGCAGCTATCACATCTGAGGCTCACTTATGTCCATTTCGTGTGTTGGGAGACGTGCAGCTTTGTTTTCACTCAAGGAAGGCCATACTGAATGTTTCATACAGGAATGAAAACCTGGCAGATGTGGGAGAGAAAAGGCTAGCTGGCTTACAAGGAACGGTACCAACACTAGAAGGAGAAGAGTGGTCACCGAGGCAGTTCACCGCCAGTACATGAGTGTCTCATGCTATGTGTGTAACTGAAATAAACGAAAGCAATTACCTGGTAATAAACCACATAAACAGAATAAAGAGATGAAACTACACAGTGGCACAGCAGAGCATCTTCTCAACACACTTTGACGTCAAAACCAAACGAGGAACAGAAGGGAGCAGCATCCACATAAATAAAAATCAGTTTGAAAAGTCACAGGGGCTTCAGACTTCACAGTGAATGACTTTCATATTACAAACTAGAGTGTTCATTCTCACTACTTTTACTGATGCAGAACTAGGAATCCTAGCCAGAGCAATTGGGCAGTGAAATAAAGGCACATGAATTGGAAAGAGAAAGGTAATATTACTCAGGCTCTAAGATTGCACAGTGTCATAAGTATCACAGAAATACACACATGCCCATGCAGTTGCTTGACCATACACACACACACACACACACACACACACACACATTGTCAAAACTAATGAACAACTTCAGCAGCAAGATGCAAAATCAACACACAAAACTGAGAGACATTTTTGTGCAACGGCAGTGAGAATTTCAAATAAAAATTAAGAAAATATTTCCACTAATTACAGAATAGAATATTTGAAGAAATTTTCTCCAGATGGTATACTTGCTTACAGAAAACTAAAAAAATAGTGTTGAAATAATCCACAGAAGACATTGATGATATGCTAGTTAGTGGGTTTGTTGTTGTTGCTGTTGTCCAATTTGACACAAGCGAGAGTCATCTGAAAAGAGAGGACCTCAGTTGAGAAAATGTCTCCGTCAGACTGGCCTATTGGCAAATCTATGGGGACATTCTCTTGATTAATGATTGATGTGGGAGGACCCAGCCCACTATGGGTGGTACCACTCCTGGAAAGGTGGACCTGGAGTGTTTGAAAAAAAAAAAAAAAAACGAACAAAACAAGAAAAACAAACCAACAAACCCCGGTCACCAAGGGTAACAACCCAAGCCCCGCCCGCCGGCCCCCGCCCTGCCCGAAGTCCCGCCCCGAACTCCCCCAAGCAAGGGCCGGGAATGGGGAAGGAAAAGCCAAACAAAAAAAAACCCTTGCCCCCGAAAGTGCCCTTGGGGAAGGGGGTTTAACAAAAGTAACAGAAAGCACAGAGTACAGAGGGGAAGTCATGCTGTGCTGAAAACAGGATAAACTGTGAGCCCAGACGTAAACCACGGTGTATGTGGTCAAATGATTTCTGATAAGGGTACTAAGATGACATGGTGGAAAAAAATGATCATATTTTCCTAAAAACAGTAGTTGGGAAAACTGTATAATCACATGGGGGAGGGAGTAGAATCAGAGATTTGCCTTACACCAACTATAAAAGTCAATTACATAATAAAACATAAGACCTGAAGCTGTAAAACTCTTATAAGCGAGAGACCTCAGGATTTGGATTTGAATTTTGGGGTGGAGGGGTGACACTAAAGGCATAGGTGACAAAAGCCAACCTGATCAACTTGATCACATCCAACCTGAAAAACCTTGCAGGCCCACTGAAGCCATCAACAGAAGGCAGAAGCAAAACACACAGTAGGAGAAACCTTTGCAGAGTTAGACCCAGAGAGGAGTCTGTGTGCAGAATCCATGAGAAGCTTCTGTAGCTCAGTAATAAAGTCTAACTTCTACTCTGATTTTGAACTGAGCACAGGTCTTCAGTGTTTCCACACAAATGTTAAGGTGGTCTTCCCATTTCTGTGACGAGTGTCACTGAATTTTGATGGCAGTTGCATCAAGTCTGAGGACTACTCTTGGAATCTATTTCACAATATTGATTCTTCTGATCCATCAGCATGGACGGGGCGGGATCATTTCCATCTTCCAGTTTCCCTCAATTTCTTTCTTTAATGTTGTAAATTCTCCATTGTAGAGGTCTCTCACATTCATAGTTAGGTTTCTTGTATATTATTATTATTTATTATTATTGTTGTTGTTGTTCTGTGCTTGGGATCTTTTCCTTGATTTTTTTTTCAGTAGGATTGTCATTGATACATAGAAAGGATATTGATTTTTGTGTGTTAATTTTGTAACGTGCCACCTTGCTGAGTGTCTGAGAGATTTCTGATAAAGTCCTCAGGGTTTCTTATGAATAGACAGACTTCTCTTATCTTCAGAGAGAGATGCTTAGACTTCTTCCTTTCCCCTTTGTATTCTCTTTTTTAAATCTCTTCTTATTGATGTAACTGAGACTTGTAATGCTGAAGAAGAGTGGAGAAATTAGACTCCATTATCTTGTTCCTGTCTTTAGTGGAAATGCTTTGAGTCCTCCCAGCCCCACATGCAATCAGATCTGCAGGAAGACACACTTGCTATTGATAAGCATCTGCTCTATATCGGGTACCATCAGGGAAACACATTGCAGATCACAAGGCATCCTCTTATAGCCATTAGAGCGGATGTGGGGAGAGAGGGACAGGATAACAAGTTCTCAGAGGGTGCAGAGAGCGAGCTAGGATCTCTGTGTTTGTTAGGGGTAAAATGGTACAGACACCAACATTTTAAATGATAAGACGGAGTTTTCCCAACATGCCAAAAACGGTGTTTGTAGCTTTCACTCGGGTCGCATGTACAACAAAATTTAAGGATCTTAATTAGAAATAATGTCTATACTCTTTGCAGAAGAACTTGCAGTAGCCAAGAGATAGGTCCAGCTCTAAAATCCTTCACAGGTGAAGGAGAATGAAGGCTGTGCACAGCAGCGAAATCACTGTCTTAGAAGGGAACCTCTCACAGGAAGCAAGGCAGATGAAATCAGGGGTGCAAGATTCAGTCCTCATGACTCTTCACACATCCGGTGTAGAGCAGTCTAACTCTGAAGCACAACTTAACAGGAGTTCCAGGGGGAGGCTGCGAGACAGGGAACTGTGCAGCTCCCATTTTGCAAGATGTGGTATAATGGATGCTGGATGAGTTAAAAACAAAACGAAACAGGTTTTCTGTCCATTTCACTTTTCCTGATGACACAGTGGCAATTCTGATTCCACCCACATGTGACACTCCGTTTTGTCGCCCTTTCTGGGCACTTGTGCAGTCACAGCCATCAGCTGGGTGTGGTCATGCTGTGCTGCAGAGCTATGTGGGATCTGGAGCAAAGGAGACCTGGAACCAGCTCTAGGCAGGATCAGGGTCAGGGAGATCCAAAGTAGGATCTGCCACAAGCTCGTCAAGGAATGCTCAGCCGCTGGAAGCCGCTGCAACTCAGAGCTCAGACCCCAGCACATGCTTTCTTAATGACTGGAACATTAAACGGCAATTAAATGAGGGCTTTCTGCTAGGAGATATTATGATCACACTGATCAATAGTTTCAGCTTTCATAAACAGGGATCTAGGAGTTGAAGAAGGCTCAGTTGGTAAAATGCTTGCCTTGCATGTTTGAGGACCTGAGTTCAGTGCCTACAACCCTTGAAAACAAAACAAAAACAAAAATGAACTGGGCATGGTATCTTATGTTTGCAATCTCAATACTGGTGAGATGAAACAGGTGAATCCCTAGGGCTCTCTAGCCAGCCAGCCTAGCTTTCTTGGAAAGTTCTAACCCACACAACCTACCTGGAAAATGCCCTCTCCTGTCCGGTCCCCTGCAACCAGCTGGGAGGCACGAGGCTGCATGAGAGCATCAATTGTTTTGGTGTTCAAGAATCCAACTCCAACTTCCTTTTTCTAGAAACACCCACTTGAGGAGCTGTATTGAAAATGCATGAAAAGGCTATCTGGATCTCACTACACAGAAGATGCATTCAGGAGTGTTTGGAACCTCTGCCAACCTTAAGATTGTCTTCAGTAGTGCCAGACATGAAATGGAGCCAGCAACTGCTGGTAAATACAGTATAAACAAAGCTTCTCTTTTCTACTCCTTAACCTCCCTTTAGAGACCTCGCCGATCTGCAGATTTGCGTATGTTTGCAGGAGTGAAGTGGATCCCAAGATGCTGGAGATTTAAGAAGAGGGCTTTTTTTTTTCCAGGCAGGAGAGTGAATACTTTCCATGGTTCTGCCTCTGTCTGCTGTGTGGTTTAATATGTTCAGTACACAGTATCTGTAGTACATACAGAATCCTCTTCCTATACATGGGCCAGGCATGATGGCTTATGCCTGCCATTACAGAGAGGCCAATGCAGGAATCTTCCTGCTAATTAAAGCCAGGTGGACTATATCATATGTTTCAGTACAATGTGACTACCAATATGAGCCTCTGTCTCAAAAATAACAATACAAACCTGAAAATAGGTGTGTGTGTGTGTGTGTGTGTGTGCGCGCGCACGCGCGCGAGTGCGTGCGTGTGTGTGTGACAAGTGATGGCATAGAGGAAACAGACAGTGCCACGGCTTGGGTACCAGTGATGCTGTCTTCAAACTCCAGGCACACATTCATTCTCATAAACTATCTTCACTTCAAGCAGCCAGATTACAGAGAAATGGCTCAGTTGTTTTTATTTTATTTTTATTGTAGTTTTTATTTACTGGAAGAGTTGGCTGGAAGAGTTGGCTCTCTCCTTTCACCATGTGGGGCCTGAGGATCAAACTCGGCTTCAGCTTGGCAGCAGTAACCATTGCCTTCACCGGCCCAACATCTGATTATCTTAATCAACACACCATTTGATCTCAGTATGGAGGAAATCATGCCCACCCCGCAGGCTGCTGTGCTGTCTGCCTAGCTACTGGAGAAGATTTCGGTGGGTACAGCATCCCCTGAGCCTTCTCCTGCTGTCTGCAGATGATGCTCATCTGGGGCCTTGAAGCAGAGACTGGGCCATGCTGTGAGAGGCCGAGGATGAAGAAACACAAAATCAAAGCTCCACGTGTTACAACCACCATGGCATTCTGCAGAAAAACCAATTATTTATAATATAGATGCAAGTGTTCTGCCCTCATGTGCGTCTTCCGTGAGAAGTTACCCATCAGGACCCCTTCCCATTGCTTTCACACTCAATCAATTTCACAGGGATCCTAAAAACAGCTCAAAAGGAAACTCAAACGTTAGTCTCAACGTTCACAGCGCTGCACAGGACATGCACACGCTACTTCGTAAGTGTGTTATAAAACAAGCTATTCTGTCTCCGTGAAGCTTCAGATAAGTTCATATACATGAATTCATGAACTGGAATTTATAGAGAGAAGCATAAATTTCTCTAGGAGAATATAAATATTTCTTTCAACTTATACAATTGTGAAATTTATAAATTGAAAACGGTCTTAAAGCTTGGTGAAATCCTGCCCCCAAACGAACAAATCGTCATCTATTAGAAAGTACTGGATGTCTTAACCTTTTGGAATCTGCCCCAAGTCTTGGGTTTACAAAGTTTGGGTAAGTTGAAATTGTTAAAATTGTAAGATGAATCTGATTTTTGAAAGTCAACTATTTTCTCCAATTTCAATTCTTAGATTTATTTTATTTACTTTTAGAGACTTATTTTCTTTTTTAACTTTGTTTTTATTTATTCTTTGTGTCTTTCACAATCATGCATCTCAATCCAATTCATTTCCCCATCTCTTCATATCAGCCCTCTGCCTTTGCAACACCCCTGCCCAAAAGAAATAAAATAGAAAAAAGGAAAAATCGGTCTCCTCATGGAAGTTGTAGTGTGACACGGTAAGTCACACAGCAAACTCTTTTCCCATTAATCTCTACTTGCAAATGTTCATTGCAAAGAGTCATTGGTCTGGTTCAAGTCCTCTGCTTTCTGCTATCCTGTCAGTGCTGGCCCTCACTGGCACTGTCGTTGCCCTGTGTCATGGAGATCCTGCCGCTTTGGATCTTCAGGGTCAGGCCCTTCATGTGCTCCTGCAGATCACAGATGGGGTGGATGCTGTGTGGGCTGAGTAGCTGTAGGGTCTGTCAGTTCACCAGCTCCCTCCTGCCCATGCACGGCAGATGAGGGTGGGGCCAGACCTCCCATGCTCATATTCTCAGGTCACTTACCCCACCCCTCTCACCAGGATCAGCCTGCTGTGCTTCCCAGAGAAGGTGCAGGGTCTGCGTTCCTAAGTGTTGCAGCTGGTCAGCTCCCTTGGCAGCTGGAGGCAGTGGGGGCATCTTTTCCTCACCCCACCACTACACTGAAAATGAGAAAGGTGATACCACCTGTGCCCCTTCCATGCCCTAAGAGCTGGCTCACCTGCTTCCTTCTCTACAGGGCCCATTTTCCCAAGTGCTGTAGCTGGTGAGGGGATGGGTCAGGCCCCCCACCTGTTCCAGGGGGGCAAGGGACAAGGGGGGAGCATCTTCCCTCACCACTGGGCAGGCACGACTGACTCTCCTATTCTCATGCCCTCTGGACCGCTTGCCCATGCCCCCGCCAACAGAATTGTGGCGACATTTTATTTGTGATCTAACAAATAAAGCTTGCCTGAAGATCAGAGAAAGCTAAGTCACTAGTTAGCCGTAAAGGCACACACCTTTAATCCCAGCACTAGGGAGGCGGAGACAGGAGTGATATGGCTGGGCAGAGAGAGGAATGTATGGCAAGAGGAGACAGGAGCTCAGAGCATTCGGTCTGAGGATTAGTAGAGACAGGATCACCCTTTCATTCCTAAGTAGAGGTAAGAACTGGAGGCTGGCTGCTCTGCTTCTCTGATCTGTCAATTTTCACCCCTGATAGCTGAATCCAGGTTTTTATTAAGATCAATTAAAAGTCATGCTACACGTAGGGAAAAGGGAACACTTCTACATTGCTGGTGAGAATGCAAGCTGGTACAGCCTCTTTGGATGTCAGTGTGGTGATTTCTCAGAAAATTAGGAAACAACCTTCCTCAAGACCCAGTAATATCACTTTTGGGTATATATCCAAAGGGTGCTCGCTCAATCATGCCACAAGGACATGTGCTCAACTATGTTCGTAGCAGCATTGTTTGTCAGAGTCAGAACCTGGAAACAGCCTAAATGACCCTTGATTGAAGAATGGATAAGGAAAATGTGGTACATTTACACAATGGAGCACTACACAGCAGAAAAAAAGTAACGACATCTTGAGTTTTGCAGGCAAATGAATGGAGCTAGAAAGCATCATTTTGAGTGAGGTAACCCAGACCCAGAAAGACAATTATCACATGTACTCACTCGTAAGTGGCTTTTAGACATAAAGCAAAGAAAACCAGCCTACAATTCACAATCCTAGAGAACTTAGACAACAATGAGGACCCTAAGAGAGACAGAGACAGACATGGATCTAATCTACATGGGAAGTAGAAAAAGACAAGATCTCTCATGCCCTTGGGGACCTTAGGAGAGGGCTGAAGGAGAGGGGAGAGGCAGGGAAGGGAGGAGAGAAAAATGTAGAGCTCAATAAAAATCAATAAAACTCAAGTTATGACAAAAAAATGATTGAAAAAAATCATGCTACACAGAGTCGGTTCTTTTTTTTTTTTTTTTTTGGTATTGACCAAGAGGTGTGGGACCTTCTCTCCTGAGTGCTTCAGTCGGTGGGGGTCAAGATCAATTCTCCCTAGAGTTACAGCCAGTGAGGAGGTGGGACCAATTCTGTACATCCCTATCCTGTCCGCCTTTGGTGCTATCAGGAGCCACAGACAAAAGCACAAACCATGGCTGTGTCAGGGCCATGAACCCAGACCTTTGTGTGTGTCTTATTGTTCCCCTCAGTCCATCATGGAGCTGGGTAGAACCATACTTCGTCCATACAACCTCTGGCAATCCGACTTATCTTATTTTAAATTATGGTTAGGTGTTTATCTGTGCTTACACACACATATGTGTATGTTTATAGAGGAAAAAAAAGAGGGAGTCAGATCCCTTGGGGCTGGAGTTACAGGCTGCTGTGAGCTACCTGGTATGGGAATTGGGAACCAAACTTGGGTCCCATGAAAGGGCAGCAAGTACTCTCAACCACTGATACATCTCTATAGCCCTTTATTCTTTTAAAAACAAAACAAAAACTTTTGATTCTGACATTTTTTTGTCAAAGGTTTTTTTGTTCTTATTTTTTTTTTTTTTAGTCAGGATTCTCTAGGGTGTTGTAGTGTCAATCCTACCAAATGAAAGAAAAGTCCATTATCCAAATTAAGCAAGTTTTATTTTCTGTCAGACAGGGATATCTCCCTAAAGCAGGATTTGAAAATATAGCATTAAAGACAGGGGAAAATAGGGGTTATATAGCACCCAAAACTGCCAGACTGGGAGGTTTTCAAGGGTTGTGGGTTTTCCAAAAGAATTTCAGTTATGTAGGAACTTAGATGAATATTTAAACTTTGTTTAACAGAATATCTTATCAGGGTATATTCAAAGTGTGAGAAAACTCCACAGGAGGGGGAGTATATCAAATTCCAGAAACAGGCTAAAGTACAGTCAGCTTGAATTTTACGAGCAGAAATGAACATGTTCTGACCTTATAACAAAATAGCTTCCACCCTTAGGATGGAGTCTGTCTTGGCCATCAGTAGTTTTCCATCAGCTCTAATCACAGGACACAGTAACACCAAGGGCTCCTTCAAGGATCTCCTGCACTCCAGACATAATCATCCTCTCTCCATTGTGGAGAATCAATCCAATTTCCCCTTGGTAATCTGGATCAATCACCCCTCCAAACACTGTAATTAATTTTTTTAGCCTGTTGGCTTAAGGGCACCAGGAGCTCACAGTGACCAGGAGGATGTCTGAGCTTTCAGTTAAATGCAATGTTTGTTATGGCTCTTGGCAAGAGAGCCCTCCTCTGGAACCAAAACTTCTAGGCCAGCAGAACTTAAAGTCTCAGGAACAGGGAGCGATAATTTTCACAGTGCGTCATTAGAGATAACAGTGGATGGAACTGAACACAGTTCCTTTTCCACAGTTGATTCCGATACCAGTGGATCCTGGCTACGGGAGAGTTCATACCATATACTGGATGCTGATTCAAAGCATTTACCACCTTCTGGAGAGCCCCGCCCCAGCCCTCCATGTGGCTGCCACCTAATTAACTCTGTAACTGTGTTTCAAAAGGCCATTACATCTTCTATCAAGCCAGCCACTTCAGGATTGTGAAGAACATGGTAAAACTAGTGGATTCCACGATCATGGGGTCCCTGTTACGCTGCTCTAACCTTGAAGTGAGTTTCTTAGTCAGAAGCAATACTTTGTAGAATGTCATGATGGTGGGCAAGGCATCCTGTAAGTTCATGGATGGTAGTTTTGACAAAAGCATTATGTGCAGGAAAGACAAATCCATAACCAGAATAAGTATCTATCCTTCTGCTCCAGGCCCCACTCAAAGACAGCAACTTCCCAGGTCACGCAGTATATTGGCTGGAGTAGCACACTCAAGGGATGAATGTGCTATCTTCATGGTCCAACTAGACTCACTGCACACTGTGCTTCTTTCTCGGTGGTGGAAGGGGCGGTGCCAATAACTTATTCTTTACCTTAGAAGGAATATCTCTGCAAGCCCATACTACTGGAATCCTAAGAATTTTACTGGGGTAGAAGGTAAATTGAATTTTGGTTGGATTTATTTCCTATTCTCTGATCTGTATATGTATTAGCAACAAACCCAAAGTGGTTGCTATCTCCTGCTCACTTGGTACAACCAGCACAATGCCATCAACATGGTGAGCTAATGTGATTTTTTCTAGAAGAGGTAGATGATAAAGATCCTCGAGAACTAAGTTATGACATGGGCTAGAAAGTTAGTGTATCCTTGGGGTAAAACTGTAAACTCATACTGATGGTCTTGTCGACTGAAAGCAAGTCACTTCCCGAGATCCTTGTAGATGGGCACCAAGGAAGAGGTATGTGCTAGATTAATATCCGCATTCCATATACCAGAAGATGTATTGATCTGCTCATATAAGAACACCGCATCTGGTACAGCAACTACAATTGGAATCACTACCTGGTTGGATTTCCAATACTCAGTTGTCATGATCTATCTGTCTTTTGCCTTGTCCAGATAGGTGAGTTAAAAGGAGATGGTACGGTGGGAACCACCATCCCTACATCTTTCAAGTCCTTGATGGTGGCACTGCTTTCTGAAATTCCCCCAGGACTGTGATAAAGGTTTTGATTCACTATTTTCCCTGGCAAAGGTAGCTCTAAAAGCTTCCATTTAGGCCTCACTCAACAGGTCAAGGAACCAATGTGAGAATTCTGCCATCTTCTAAGTATGTTTGTCCTAATTACACATTCGGGATTGGGAAAATAATTACAGGATGAGTCAGGGACCCACTGGACCATCTGTGAGTTGGAGTTCAACCAAAACTCCATCAATCACTTGACTTTAATCAGAGGGCCACAATGATTTTTGGAGTTTTCCAGAACCAGTGTCAATGCCAATCTAGTGTACAGTAGAACCAGGGTACTGTTACCATTTGAGAAGGCCTTCAGACACCTGGGGAAAGACTTCAGAAAAGCTAACAGTAAAAATCGCTGGGGACCAACCTCAGCAGATAAGTGGGATGTCTGGAAGGCGGAGTGAATGCATGAACACAGGA
>NC_022020.1:65364478-65380271 GCF_000317375.1 Microtus ochrogaster
TTCATTATGACATTCCTCAGTTCCAAGCCCCAGGCCAGCCACTATATTCTTAATTCTTAGCTGAGTTAATCATTAAACAACTTCTGAGTCTTTCACCTCAGAGGTTAAATACCTGCAGTCACAGAAACATGGTTCAGTGAGTTTTACTCCAGTGTCATGCCGTTCCCATTGTTGTCCCTCATGATTCCAGTACATATCATTTTCACTTACAAGGCCACAGGCAATCTGCCCCCAAACCCTAGGTTCTTCAGAAAGTTTATTCTTCATAGCCAAGCTTCTTTCTGTTTCAGTATAATTCTTTTGCCAAGTTTCATAATCAGGCAAAGAACAATTTCTGCATTTTTCCAAAATTTCTCCAATTCTTTCATCAGTTAGGTTTTTCCCCGTGACTGGCTTTACAGCTTTAGTGCCTGCCCAGTCTATCAGATTAGAAAGATTCATATTATCATACAACACATCTATTCTATCCAAAGTCTCTAGTGTGAAAGGAAAAAAGAGCATAAAGAACAAGTACACTAATAAAATTGCTATAACCAAAATAATTTGTAACATTGCCAAATGTGTACGCAGACGCCATAATAGCGGTCCTCGGGCACATAAGTATTTTCTCCTTGGCTCTCGAGTAACACACTCATTGAGCGGCCACTGGGTTGCCTGGAGGGATTGTTTCCTACCTCTCAGGAACCACACATAGGAGGGGGTTATGGCTTGCCATCTCCGGCAAAAAGTCTTGTGTATTTTAGCAAAGTCCTTCCTCGGGAAACCTGGTCTTCCTTTCATTCAAAGGGCTCTGGATCTGCAAACTGGCTCCAGCTGGGAAACTGGTTCACAGGCTAATACTGCCTTTGCCATGATCTATTACAGCCTTTCTTTCATTTGTTTGAGGGTGTTTCTGCTTATTCAAACCAAGCAAAAATGCGGTAGGTTTTTTTTATCTGTTTCATTCCTGGAAACACCATAATTGATTAGTCAGTGCCAAAGATTCGTATGAGTCATTTCACCATAAAAATTATTTTGTTTGTGCTGCCTGTTACCAGACAGGCCATTAAGGGCATTGCTTTGCCTATACTGTCCATTATGATAACTATAATCACCTGATCACCGTGCCTTTGGTAATTCCGTGGAACCACGTGGCCCCTGCTACTTAAGGGCTCAATTAGACCCATTGGATTTAATTCACCCAACTGAGCAGCAGTGTCTCCAACCCTAAGATCTCACAACTAAAAAGTAACAACAAAGATTGCCAAATGTGCTTGTGTAACTAGAACCTTTGAGGTCCAGCCCCAAGACTTTCTTCAGGGTTCAGATTGGAAACGACTGCAAGCTAAAAGGACTTTTTCTTTGAGTATCCAAGGGCAGACAAACAAATTCTCTCACACCTGCTTTTCTGAGTCAGTCTCTTTATTGCTCAGCCTCTATTCTAATTCTCTTGTACTATTTCTAATTTCTCCTATGTTCTTCCTTCTTCTCCTCTAGCCTAAAACCTCTTCCCTTAACAGGAGCCCAGAAGTGATTTAAAAATTACAAGTTACCTCTTATCGGTCAAAAGCCCATTTGTCGGATAAGTGATTGTATGTAAGCCATGGCAACACAAGCTTTCAAGGTTACAGAAGTAAGACTGTGACCAGACAGGGGGCACAGTGCCCAGTGACAAACTTTGAGGTCTAGTGTCAGCAGTCTGGAAAGTGAAGAGCTGACATGTTTTTCTTAGGGGCCTGGTTGGACATCTGCCAACTCTGACCTTGTGCATAGCTGTAAGGTTTTAAACTTATGATCCATTTACAAAAGCCTTTAGTCTAGTCTGAACTTGCTTTGACGTGAAAGTGAGCTAATTGTGTGCAGTTAGTCTGAGCAACAAGGAACAAAGCAGGCTTTTAAGTGTCTACATTCCTCGGAGGACAAATAGATCTAGTTATGAAGCCTGTATTCTGTATATTAAAATTGTATATCTAACTGAAAGGTCATCTTCCTGACCACCCACAGATATATGTGCCAATAAAACTGAAATGTAATAATGAGATTATATATACACATGACGTGAGATGTGAACACTACAATGCAGGTATCACGGAGACACCAGGCTGCTTTAGCAAAAGTAGGCAATAGTTTCCAGAGTCCATGGTCCTACAGGCCTCTCCTGGACAGGATTAGACTCTGTCAGATAATCACTCCTCTGGTGGGTGGACATCTGAAGGCCAGCTGTCCCCTGCTGCAACTCTCATGGCCTCGGACACTGGTGCCCATCTCATCATTTTGTGTCTTATATTATTAGTGAAGGGCATGGCTTCTGAGCCTTCACGTTATGGAGGATTAGATCTCACATAGCAAACCCGCTCTATCACTGCAGTTTCTCTAAACCTTAAAACCTCTTCATCAACACTAAGCCAAGGAATATTAGTTATATCCAGCTCTTTCTTAGTAGGCCATCTTTTCATAAATGCTTCAGTCAACCATTTGAACAAACTTTCGACACCCTTTTAACTTCTCTATTAAACCTGGACTCTCTACTCAGTGGGCCCATATCAATAAAATCAGTTCGATCCAGTTTTATGTTTCTTTTACCACTATCCCACACCCTCAAAACCTATTTCTATGAATATTATCCAGACTTATTCTTATATTTTTGGTTGTGAGCCTAGCCTTTAAAAGCTGAGCCATCCCTCCAGGCCTCCAGACTTATTCTTGAATGAATTAGAAAACCCATTTACCTTTGGTGACATAATGTACCTCCCATCTGGGAGCCAGGTTAACCTTAGCCATAAGTCTGGGGCCATACTGATTTTGGGGGTCAGTGCTGCCATCAGAGCCATGGTGACAGCCAGGCCTGAGCTGCTTTCTAGGGCCCTGTCTGGGTCCATGTTTCTGATGCAGCTAAGGTCTGTGTTGGTGTACATGGTTCATGTTACCACAGGGAGTCATAGGAACCATACCTGTTGATATATGAGGGTCACATTGAGCCAGTTCCACCCCTCACTGGCCTGGAGATAATCCTACCTCTCACAGAACACTGCATCAGGAGATCTGATCCCACCCCTCATGGGAGAGTTGGTCCCATGGACTTGGGAGAGATGGATGGCTCCACCTCTCAATGGCCCTGAGATACCTGCTCCTGCCCCTCACTGAACACTACATCCGGAGATCTGGTCCCCCATGGACTTAGGAGAGATGGATGGCTCCACCTCTCAATGGCCCTGAGATACCTGCTCCTGCCCCTCACTGAACACTACATCCGGAGATCTGGTCCCCCATGGACTTAGGAGAGATGGATGGCTCCACCCCTCACTATGGGAATGGCAGAGCTGGCTCCAGTAACGTGGACCTAGGAGAGTTGGCTCCATCCCTTGCCTGAAGCGGGGAGGGATTCCCAGTGTCCCAGGCAAACCAGCATATCTACAACACAAACCACACCCTCGGCCTTGGCTTGATCCACTCTACCATCTACCCCATCTATGACCCATGGGACTGTGAAGGGACTGGTCTGGAGGAACAATAGCAGCAGGATCCCCCTGGCTCAGACAGTGAAGGGATTCCTGGGAGGAGTCTCAGGGAGGGTCCAGTGATGTTGGTGCACCAGAGGCATGACTAGCTGCAATGAACATTTTGTGGGCTGATTAGACAAAAGAGCATACTGCGTGCCACTGGGATGGATGAAAACGTGTTGGAAAGATAGAGAAGCAAGACAGTTTGTTTGTTTTGTTCTGTTTTTAAGTAATTGGGTTGGGGTGGGTTCTTTTGAAAGGGATGTTTCAGGGGTAAAGGTGGATATAGAGGAACCAGAAGATTGAGTGGGATTGGGGTACATGATGTGAAATTCTCAAAGAATCAATAAAGAATTATATTAATTTAAGAAAAATTAAAAGATGAAGAAAATGAGGAAAGCAATAACAAAATATCCTTATTGTTGATCTCTGGGGTTTTTGTTGTTGTTGTTGGGGTTTTTTTTGTTTTTTTTTTTTTTTTTTTTTAGCTTTTTCTCACTTGGCCCCAACGACCCATCACATCTATTTTAAACCAAGGTCATGACCTTCATTTTATGTCCTTTAGTCTTCCTCAGTTTGGAAGGAGTTGGCTGCCTGGATTTTGTGTTGTAGCGTTTTGCAGAGGGCAGGTCAGCTTCTTTATGCTGACTTGTGATGCATTTCCAGCTACGTGTCTTCAGTGCTGTTTCCTCTCTAGAAACTACCAGAGTCTGTTGGTGGCAGTGCTGTCTTTGGTCACTTTGATACAAAGATGTCTTCCCGGCTTCCCAGAGAGTTAAGTCTCAGGTTCTTCCACTGTCGCTGATTAGCAAGCACCTTGTGGAGGCTGTGATCACATCCTGCAGCTCGTGGGTGGGCTCTGAGGTTAAAAGCCTCACAGTGCTTCTGGTTCCCACTCCCCTTCCCTCCCCACCTCTCCTCATTTATTTAATTCATTGCCATACCGATTTCTCAGAACTATATGGTGGAGCCCGTGTTAATGTGGGTGCTCAGCAGTGGTAACCATGCCATTCCTGGAATTGGGAACTTGTTAGCAGACAGACCAAGCCAACCATCTTTTTTTATTTCAAATATAGGTGTGGGTTTCAAAATGATGCAGAAATGTGAGATGTGTCCTGACCGACCTTGCATCCAAAATGTTCTGGTACCTGCATTCCTCCTGCTGTGAAATAGAGAAACTTCGAGTGCTGTCCCTGATGTGGAAATAGCACAGATACCTCTTGCTAATCTCAGAAATAGCTCCCAAAAGTCAAAGGATGCTTGTGTGTGCTTTGGTTTGCAAAGCAAGGTATTGCACGCCGTCGACTGATTCTAACAGAATCTCAATAGGAGGGTCATGGTCTGTAGAAGTATACAAAGTCTGCTTTCAAAACCGAATGTCTAAAAGCCATTATGGTTTTCCTATATTTAATAGCACACTGTTACCAAGGGAAAAGCAATCGATCATGTTATCATGTAAAATAACTGAGCTACCAAACGGACATCTTTCGGCCTTTGACTGTAGTTGGCTGCACACCACTGCCTTCTTTTTTTAAAAAATTTATTTATTTATTAAAGATTTCTGTCTCTTCCCTCCGCCTCCCATTTCCCTCCACCTCCCCCAACCAAGTCCCCCTCCCTCATCAGCCCAAAGAGCAATCAGGGTTCCCTGCCCTGTGGGAAGTCCAAGGACCACCCACCTCCATCCAGGTCTAGTAAGGTGAGCATCCAAACTTCCTAGGCTCCCACAAAGCCAGTACGTGCAGTAGGATCAAAAACCCATTGCCATTGTTCTTGATTTCTCAGTAGTCCTCATTGTCCACCATGTTCAGCGAGTCCGGTTCTATCCCAGGCTTTTTCAGACCCAGGCCAGCTGGCCTTGGTGAGTTCCCGATAGAACATCCCCATTGTCTCAGTGCATCACTGCCTTCTTAATCACAGCTGTGGCTCCTCTGTGGTCTGTCTGTCCCTTCCACCAATGCTCTCTGTCATCTGCTCCGTCCTTCACCCTTCTCCCACACGCTCTGTCTACGTTCTTTCCCTTCTAAACACAAACTCTGCCTCTGCATTTTAAGTTTCATGATATTGCGATGGATCCCCAGAGAAAGCAGCACTTCTTTTTAAACTTGGTGCTATAAGCAGAGTCAGAAAATGATCTGTATTACAAGGGTGTTATAGTGTTATACATACACAAAGATGTACTATGATTCAGGCCCCAGGAGTCAACACTTAAGTGATTCTCATGTTATGACTGGTGTTACAGTGCCTAGAGATTATTTGAAGTGTGCGAGAGGTTTGTACGGGTCTCATGCTGAAGCCGTGCCGTTTACACAGGAGGCTTCAAAATTTGGAAACTCTGGTACCTGCAGGGGGCCTAGAACCAATCTTCTAGGATAGCAAGAGACTTCTGTCCAAAGAAGAGGATCTGCTTTATCTAAGTTCTATAAATTGGAAACTCATTGGTATTTTAGAGGAAACAGAAGAAATCCACATCGGTCTTTTCAACAGTTTATATCAAACATTCTGCAGATAGCACGCTGTTCTCGGGGACAAGACACCCTTCTCTCGGTTTGAGTGTTTGCTCCTAGTTTACTTCCATTAGACTAGAAGTTTAGTGTAGTCAGGGAGCTATGTGTGTTTAAAATTTGATTCTACTGCATGGACTGACTTTGTGGGAGCCTAGTCTGGATGCTCACCTTCCTAGACCTGGATGGGGGGGGACCTTGGACTTCCCACAGGGCAGGGAACCCTGACTGCTCTTAGGACTGGAGAGGGAGGGTGGGGGGATGTAAATGGGAGAAGGGGAGGAGGTGGGAATTTTTAATAAATAAAAAAATATGTCTGTAGTACTTTAATGATGCCTGATATACAGATAGCAAGAATTCCTTTTTAATAAATTCATGCAAACCCTTGCAGGTGACACATGTCCATCAAAACTTATAATGGATAGTATTAATATCTATGATCTTCCCTACAAAATCAAAAATATGAATCACCAGCTCTTAATCAGCACCACCAGCAGCAGCACCACCACCACTGTCACCGCTATCACAGTTACCACCCTCAATATCATCCCCATCCCATCATTATATATTTAACAACATGGTAACTATCGTTATTATCGACATCATTACCACCATCGTCTCTGTCATCAACATCACCGTCAACATCAGCATCATCAGCATCACTGTTAACAGCATCATCATCACCACCACCATCCTCATTATCATCAGTTTCCTTCCACTGATAATCACATCAACAGTAGCACAGTGCCATCATCACCACCCTTGTGGTCGCTGCTCCCCCCCCCCCGACCGTGACTCAAAATGATTCATGTAAATCTTCAAATAGAGCTCGCGTTGTGTAAATCACTCATGTAGTCACTTTCACAAATTAGCTGAATGAAATGATGGGGTTGGTGATATTATTTCCCAATTTATCAATGGAAGGGAATGAGACACAGAATGACCAATAGCTTATCCATGGACCATGGACACAGAACTGATAATTAGGATGGAAATTTGCATTCAAACCCCTGATTTCCTGCTCCAATCAGGGCATCATGCAGCTGGGCACATTAAGCATAAAGGAAAAAGACAAATTTAACCCACTGCATGACCATTGCTGAGTCTACATTTTGAATGTACTACTGTGAGTTCAATATTCAATTCTGACCTTTAATGTTATGTTATATTCAGCAACTATGAGATATCATGAAAACCACACCATAGGTTAGCAAGGGAGGCTCAGTGAAAGGAATTTTAAAATGACATATTTTCAAGGAAACATTTACTTAAGTAATATTTAGAAAATAATGAACTATTTCTACAATAGTTGAATTTTTAAAAAGAAACACCCCACTTGAAGCACTGATTTTAACATGAAGCTGTTGGTTGCATTGCTTTATAGATACATGCTGGCAATGGTTGGATATAAACTAGCTATATTCTTACTTTCAAAGCTAATAACTCACCCTTAAATGTTATTTGATTTTAGCATCCTACAGGGAAAGTATTATCTTAATTATTTCAATCAGACTCACAAATAAAGGTAGGTCTTATAAAAATGCCTCCTTATGTATTTAAAATAGACAGTGGATATTTAATCATTGGCCATAAGTTCATGGATTTGTCAAATGTAAATAATTAACACATCAAACAACAGAAGCAGAGGTAACTGTCTAGAGAGATCGGCATGCTTTTTCAAGATCATTACCTAACATACTAAGTCATTTTTATCTCATGACATCAGCACAAAAGCCCCAGGAGAGAGGTAACATTGCTGCTTCCAGCAATGTTGTTAATAAACATAATTCAAGACTTTCGGTCTGATGACTTAATTACTAGTCTATAATCCAGTTATTATGATTTTAAATTCATGTAACTACTCTCTTTCAAAACAATGCCACCAAACTGAAGTAGACTAAATGACTTAATCTTGCTCTTAAAGATTAATTTTTAACTTAGTTTTGTTTTAAAATATTATAATTTTGTGTGTGTGTCCGTGTGTGTGTGTGTGGTCTTTTTAGAAGGTTTCCCTGTGTAACAGCCTTGGTTTTCCTGGAACTTGCTCTGTACACGAGACTGGCCTTGAACTCAGAGATCTGTCTGCTTCTGCCTCCTGAGTGCTGGGATTAAAGGCATGTATCACCACAGCTAGCATACTGTAATTTTTTAAAAAAAAACCTATTTTGCAGCTATATTTAAATCTCTGTAACTGACTTCTATTTAGTATTTTATTTCTGTGCCTATCCCCTGCCCTTCTTTGTTCTTTAAGTGACCACTTTCAGATTAGACAGTAGTTACTTAACAGTTTTGTCCATCTGGAAAGGGCTAACACATTTATCAAGACCTTTAGTCAATAGTCACTCACAAGACAGGAGATTGCATGCACCTTTCTCCATATTGCCCTTTTCACGGGATGTTCTGGAACCACAGAAATCAGACAGGTGTCCCTGTACGTACAGAAGCTGTGCTGCAGCTCAAGGTCTCAGGCACACATGTCATAGAATAGAGACACAATTGGAGCAATATTAGCCCATGAAACTTGTTAACGGGGCCCAAGTCCTGATAGTGTTGTGCCATTTTCCATTCTGACAAGCACATGTGAGAGACTTTGCATACAACCACACTTCAAAACAAACCAAGCAAACACCAACAAAAATAACACCTAGGGCAGGAGAGAAAACACAGCTGTTATGACCACTAGTGCTCTAGTGGAGAACCAGAGTTCAGTTCTCAGCACCCAGGTCTGGCAACTTATGACTGCCTATGGCCCTAGATCCAGGAGCTCTAGCGCTCTCTTCTGGCCTCCTCCTGCACTGCACTCACATGCACCTACTCACACAGTTGTACACACCCACAAAGAAACACTGAGTCAAATACTTTTTTTAAAAAAAACTTTTGCAATTTTAGAAATTAAAATATGATTATGTTTCTTTCCCTCTTCATAATTTAAAAATAATAATGATAATTAATCTTTGAAAAAGTATGCTGCATTCTTTCAATCAAACTGATATGGCTTAATTTGAATTTCTCAGGACAGAGGCAAGCTCATGTGGATTTTTATATGTTTGGGAATCACTTTTTACTCCATGTCTCTGATCCATTGTTGATACATTTCCTTTATAACCATTGCCTTCCATACTGGCATCCTTACTCAATCACTTATTCAATTCCATGGATAAGTGATATAAGTATAAACATTTAATGTTATATCCTGCACTAGGCAGATTTCCCTAAGAGGATGTATTAGGTTGGCTTGCAGGATAGTACATAGGCTGATGATGGCTGTCTCATATTGGTGATGCTCTGTCCATGAAGCCAGTTACCACATCAGTGCCAGGCTGGCCCTGTAGGGCTGGAGGGTTCCTGTGGAGCTGCTCAGTTTCAGTCTGTGTTAGAAGATCAAAGAAGTTGGATTCTTTGCCGGTGAATGATGGTATCAGCAGCGGTGGCTTCCGCATGAGGCCAGCAGGGACAGATGAACTTGCCAGCACGATGTGAAGACAAGCAGGCAAGAGGCGGGCGTTCATCTTTGTCATTCTTGCCTTCATTTGGGCTACCATGGGAAGGCATTGCTCCCCTCTACTGGGCCTTCCATGTTCCATGGCCTTTCTGATAGTTAGTTCCAGTGTCCAACACCTGAGAAAGCATTGCCCTGTCCTTCTGTTCTTTCTGGATTATTTCTGGGTGATTCCACGAGCTAGTAAGGAAAAAGAATTTTAAAAAGTGTTGATGATACCTAATTGGTGACTGCTAACATTTTGTATGTGTTACTGCTGTATTTGTTCTTGGAAGTCAGTTCATCTAGCTCTAAAATTGTGGTTCTCTGTTTTATTAGGAGGAACCTAAAAGTGTTATTGATTTACCTTTTATTACATTGTCTCTCTCTCTCTCTCTCTCTCTCTCTCTCTCTCTCTCTCTCTCTCTCTCTGTCTGTGTGTGTATGTGTGTGTGTGTGTATACTGTGTCATGTGTGTACAGATCAGAGGACCGTTTTTGAGAATTGGTTTTCTTCTTCCACTGAGTGGGTCTCAGAGATCAAGCTCAGGTCAGCAATCTTGGCAGCAAGGTTTTTTCCAGTTGGACCGTTCACTGGCCTCTGCCTTGTCTTTTAACATTTTATATTATCATTAGAGGAGGGATGTCAGTCTGATAGGGGTTTTCCTTAGACGCAGTGCAGTAATTTGGTCTGCCTGCTAGAAATTTTATTTGTTATTTTCTGATTTTATTTGGCCCAGGAAACCAATACAAAATACCCCCACTAACAGTATAAGTTATTGACATTTCCTTTGGTTGCCTCCCAGAAATTGAAGATAAGACCCTGTCGCTGATGATACCACACACTTCAAATGCAGGACTTAGAGACTTCAAGCAGGAACTGACCTGGAAGTCTCCTTTCAGAGGATTGATTAGCTCTGTTAGTACTGGAGGAGGCATGCTAGCTGCAGAGGGAGAAAAGCAATCAACAGTCCTACCCAGCTATAGCACTATCAACCACAAGCATGAGCAGCACAGCAGGGTATTCTGGTTTATTTAACTTTATTTTGTGTGCATTGGTGTGAAGGTGTCAGATCCCCTGCAACTGGATCTTCAGACAGTTGTGAGCTGCCATGTGGGTGCTGGGAATTGAACCTGGGTCCTCTGGAAGAGCAGTCAGTGCTCTTAACCACTGAGCCATTTCTCCAGCCCCCAGCAGGGTATTCTGAAAGGCACAACCCGGGATAACCAACAGCTCTAGAATAGGACTTAAGGCATGTTCAATAGGATGGGGTTAATGTCGGACACTGGAATCCTAGACCACCACCTGGGAGGACAAGGGCTCCAGAAGAGAACCTACTACTGCCACTTTCATAAACGAGTATGATTCTAATACTTCCATTTATGGCCACAGATAAGTATAGCTCTCAACGCTGCCCCCCATCATCTTATGCCCACAGTTAAGTGTAGATCTCAATGCCCCCCTATCAAAAAAGCTTCCTTCAACAGCAAATGGAGACCGTTAAAGAAATACATGGCTGGTCAAATGCAGAGAACAACCAGCTGTGGAGCGCCCAGCCCCAGCTGCTACATCTACAGCATCATTCCTACATCCACTGCTCAGGAAATACTGCAGAAGAGGAGTGGGAAGAGCCAGAGGACCAGGACGCCCCCTGAGAGAGAGGTTGTGTCTTCGAGATAGGATAGAGCTTACACTCATGCAGGCTCAACAGTACGATTGCCTAAACAAGACCTGAAAAATGACGTCAACTGACACTCCCCTGTGGATGGGAAAATCTCACAAGACCCCAGCCCTAAATGAAGAGCTACAGGCAAGTAGTGGCTACTAAGAAAAGGGGAATCAATCTTTCCCAGGGATACCCCAATCCCAGGTTGTCAGCCCTAAATACACACATATATATGAGCAACATTAAATGAACTCAGTGTGTGTGTGTGTGTGTTGTTGTATGTATATCTGTATGTGTGTGTGTGAGTGAGTGTATGTGTGTGTATAATAATAATGAGTAATGAAGAAGAGATCACTAACTTGGGGGCTTGGGGAGGCACATGGAGAGTTGGCGAGAGGAAAGGAGGGGGTAAATGATAATAAACACAGAACTCATACAATTCTAAAAATTATTTTAAATTTTATTTGTTGTTTTTGTGTGTATGTAAGAGTGCCTTTGTATGTATGTTTGCATATACATATGTATATATACCTCATGAATACAAGGTGCCCACAGAGGACAGATAAGGGTGTCAAATCCCCTGGAACTGGAGGGATAGTCATTGTGAGCCTCCTGCTGAGTCTTGAGTACTAAATCCAGCTCCTTCACAGAGCAGCAAATACTCTTAACAACAAAGCATTTTCTCTAGTCCCTTTGTTCTATATTTATTTAATTTTTATATTAAAATAAATTTTTGGAGATTATTTCAACATTGTTGTTTTTGTCTTGATTTACTTCGCTACACAAAATGTTCTTTCAATATGTAAGTTTAATTCCAAGGAGATTTCCTAGTATTTATTCTTCTCTTCTTTTGCTTGAGAAAAAAATTTCAGAGATTCATATAATATGTATATTTGTTATTCTTTGCTTATGTTTTATGAGTCATTCAATTTTCACAATGACCCTAATAAATACCTCTTATTATTAAAGATGGGAAATCCAAACCTCCCTCACAAAACTCATTTAGTTAAGTAGGAAAACATGGACGAGTTCATGGCATACATAATAAAATTACGTAGATTTAAATATGTGCCTCTGAGATGACGCAAAGCCTCTCTGTACCAGTCAGAGGTTGCTCACCACAGTGGCAGCGGCAGCTCTTAGAATACGAGACCTCTGGAAACTGAGCTCTAGTATTAACAGCAAAGAGATTTAGTCTGTGGTTTCAGTGGTAATTTCTCTAAATCTTCATCCAAAACAAGCTATTACAAGATTACTGTGTCTTCTCTTCAGTGCCTTACTAGAAATAAACCATCAGAGTGATATTGACCAGGTCCCACAGTCATTTAGAGGTCTACATTAAATATAAACTGATTGGCCTATTAGCTCAGGCTTCTTATTAACTCTTATAACTTATATTAGCTCATAATTCTTGTCTATGTCAGCCACATGGCTTGGTACCTTTTTCGGCAAGGCAGTCATATCTTGCTTCCTCTGCCGCTGGGTCATGACTCCAAACTGGACTTTCCTTTCATTGCCCCACCTCTACTTCCTGCCTGGCTACTGGCCAATCGGCATTTTATTAAAATATGATTGACAGGGTACAAACCATTGTCCCACAGCAGAGTGAAGTATGAGGGCTTGCTGGTGACCCATGCCGAGTCTGATGGTACTCCATGCTGATAGTCAAGACAGGAGGTCCATGCCTGAGGTCCGTGGAGGTCCATTCCAGTGGTCCACGATAGTGGCTCACAGTTTAGGAAGGTGGTATGTGCCTGTGGTCCGTGGAGGTCCATTCTAGTGGTCAATGATAGTGGTTCACAGTCCAGGCAGGTGGGCCACATCATTTTATCAAGTGTCAACCTTTGCAACTTGTCCAGGATCTATATACTCAAGGTACTTCTTTATTTTAGAGCACTCTGAAGGAACCCCATGAGTGGCTTGGTAGCTGAAGAAATTGGGGAGGAACTTCTCTATTCTGGAACCTGACTTCGCCTCCTTCTATCTACCAGTCCCCTAAACTGAACATTGGACCAGATTATTGAAACTATCCTCCCAAGTTACAATATGGTTCCTGACTATTTACCTAGACACCAGGAGGATGGATGTGGAGTTTTGCAGGACACATCTGTCCTAGAGAAGACATGACCAGGAACTTGTCTCTCTATCACCCTGGAGAGGAACAGATTTCTTAGCTGAAATAATGCAGCTTATCTAAATTGCCTTGGAATAAATTCTGGCTGGGAGGGGAGTTTGTATTCTCATGATATTCTTGTGTTTTTTACTTTAAATCTTCTGCTGAAGTATAATTGGAAAAAATTCCAGGAGGGCATACTGACTCCAGCAGATACCTTCAGAGGTACCATAAGAAAGTGATTGATTTGGGAGATTATTGTTCTGGGCTTCCCCAGAGCCCAGACATACATTTTCTGGGCCATTAAAATTAGGAGGAAGGCTTAGTTGTTTTTTGTCAGCGTGACACAAGCTAGAGAGCCATTTCAAAAGAGAGACTCTCGGTTGAGGAAAATGCCTCCACAACATTGACTTATTCCCTACATGTCTATTGGAGATTTACTTGATCAGTTATTAATTTGAAGGATTTAACTTTCAAATGAGAAAGCAGTGTGAGCAAACTGGGAACAGTAAAGCCATTAAGCAGCGATCTTCCGTAGTCCCTGCTTCCAGTCTCCTGGCTTGCATTCCTGCCCTGGCTTCTTCCATGGTGGACTGGGATAGGGAACTGAAAGCTAAAATAAACCCTGTCCTCCACAAGTTGGTTTTGGCCATGGTGTTTTCCTAACAGCAACTGAAATTCTAAGGCAGGTGAATCAGTTTTATTAATCTTGTCTGTGGTTACTGTCCTAATTGCGTGGTCTTTGAAGTGATGCAGAGGAACGGTTGCCGAGGGCCCTCGGTCGATACTGTCTTACCCTGTCCCCAGTGATTCTAGTTCCTCTCTCGCTCTGGCACCCAGACAATTCTATTCCTTAGAACGAAGAGTTACAGCACCTCAGCCAGCCTGAAGAAGTTTCAGAAGAAACCTACACACAAATCTGCTTGAGGACAAAGAAGAGGCACTTATTCACAGTCACAGGTAGTAGATCCCTTTTGGTTTTCCTTAAATTGTGGGCCTTTCCTTTACCAATGAGTACAAATTTGGAGAAACCTTGTCTTGAGTGAAAAGAGTTTGATTAGGGTAGAAGTCAGATCTCAGTGTGGTGTCCAGCCTGCTTCAGCATCTGTGGTGCTTTCTTTGTCGTTGCTAAGTACTATCTGCTTGCTTTGTAGTTGTGAAGCAGGAAAGGGGTACCTTGGGGGAAGGAATTGACCCACAGTAGTTCCTGGAAATCCCTATTCCTCTGACGCCAGGCTGTCACAGACTCAGTGACCATGGCAACATTTATCACAGTATTCCAAACAAGTCCTCATCAGAATCTGTGATGTAGGCCGAGTGCATCACCCCTGAAGAGTCTTCCTACATGACATCTGCATAATAGAGTCTAGATATATTCCAGGGTTCTTGTCTGCCATTTTTCCTTCTTGAACTAGGATCCTAAACTGAGCAGGCTCAAGAATGTGTTGTGCTAAAGCATATTTCCTGCATGAGTGTGTGTGAGCTTCTTTTACACGTAACCCATCCTTTATTTGTTGTAGGGAGAGTCATTTGAGGGACTATCCTGTGCGCTCTTTCCCTCAGATGATGAAAATCCCTTTTCACTCTTTCATTTTTCTGACTGTACCTTTGTGTTCAAGCTCTTCAAGATATGAATCCTTCATTCTCAGTTACCTAAGGACTTGCTTTGATCTCTAATGTGTCAAATCCACTCCAACATTGTTGGTAATGGCAGGAGGATGGCGAGTTTGAGGCTAGGGCCTGGGTTACATAGCAAAAGCCTGTCTCAAAGTAACAAAATGATAAAGGTAATAATAATGAGCTATTTCATCAGGAAGACTGAAATGCTAATTAATTCAGGAAGACTTCAGTAGACAGAAATTACTTGAATCCTATAAAACAGGACTTTAGAGTTTAATATGAAATTTATACTTGAAATATCTAGATTGAAATGAATGACACACCAGCACTGTGGGGAGGGTTGGCCTGGGAACACTCTACACTATCGGAATCCCATGTGGTGGATAGCATTGGTTCCTTAAGTGAACACAAGCAGAGGCTACAGGGAATTTCCAGAAGGTGGTGCTGAGTTCTGCTTCTGCATTTCCAAGCTGAAGTATAATCCTTTGGCAGATTGTGACAGAAAATGTCTTCTCTGAGTATTCCTTCTTTTCTTTTACTTTTTTTATATTTTTTATTTTTTAAACAATCATTTTTATTTAACACACCAATCCCACTTCCCCTCCCTCCCCTGCTCCTGCTCCTGCTCCCCCACCTCCTTCTCACCCCTCCCATGCACTCCTCAGAGAGGGTGAGTCCTCCCATAGAGAGTCAACAAAGTCTGTCACATCACTTGGAGGCAGAACCAAGGCCCTCCCCGCTATATCTAGGCTGAGAAAGGAATCCCTCCAAAGAGAATGGGCTCCAAAAAGCCAGTTCATGCACTAGGGATAAATCCTGATCCCACTGCCAGTGGCCCCACGAACTACCCAAATCACACAACTGTAACCCACGTTCAGAGGGCCTCGTTTGGTTCTATGCAGGTTCTCCAACTGTGAGTCTGGAGTCAGTGAG
>NC_022020.1:65380661-65392214 GCF_000317375.1 Microtus ochrogaster
GTAGACCAGGCTGGTCTCGAACTCACAGAGATCCGCCTGCCTCTGCCTCCCGAGTGCTGGGATTAAAGGCGTGCGCCACCACCGCCCGGCTTAATAATATAGCAGGATGAAATATTAACTCAAAAAATTAGTAGTTCTCCTATATACAAAAGATAAATGTGCTGAGAAAGAAGTCAGAGAAACATCACCCTTGATAATAGCCCCAAACAACATAAAATATCTTGGGGGTAACTCTAACCAAGCAAGGGAAAGACCTGCATGGCAAGAAGTTTAAGTCTTTGAAAAGAACAACTGAAGAAGATACCAGAATGCAAATAGATCCATAGCTGTCCCCAGCCACAAAACTCAAGTCCAAATGCATCAAAGACCTCAACAAAAATCCAGCAACACTGAACCTGATAGAAGAGAAAGTGTGAAGTAGCCTTCAATGCATGGGCATAGGAGACCACTTCTTAAATATAACAGCAGTAGTACAGACACTGAGAACATTAATAAATGGGACCTCCTGAAACTAAGAACCTTCTGTAAGCAAAGGACATGATCAACAAGACAAAACAGCAGCCTACAGAATGGGAAAAGATCTTCATCAACCCCACATCAGACAGAAGGCTAATCTCCAAAATATTCAAAGAACTCAAGATTATTTAGTATCAACATACTAAATAATTCAATTAAAAATGGGGTAAAGCTCTCAACAGAAGAATTTCAAATGATCAAAGGACACTTAAGGAACTGCTCAACATCCTTAGCTATTAGGACAGTGATATAACTTAGTAGGTAAAAGTACTTGCCCATAAGCCTGATGACCTGAGTTCAGCCCCAGAGCCCAGAGGTTGAAGGAGAGAGCCAAGTCCCACAGGTTTCCCTCTGGCATTACACATGGAAATGTCCCCCAACACTACCACACACATAAATAAATAGAACCAATATTTTCAAAAAGGATAAGAGAAAAACGTTTTATTATTTTCACGAAGCATTAAGTTTGATCCTCCACCCCAAACTTCTGAAGCCGTTAATTGCATGTCTTCATGCAAAGCATGTAATTATTCATAAAAACAATGACTCTCAAGCATCACAAATACTTAGGATGTCTACAGACTTCCGGCATTGTGGCAGAGGTCCAGGACATCTTTGGTACCAGAGATACCACTTCTCTGCGTATCTCACTTCTTTTATATCACAGCTTAGAACATGAGGACCACACTGTGCAATTCAGGATAAGTCACAGCACTAGAGAAGCCAGTGACAGCAGGAGGAAGCTAGTACTGTCTTGCCACCTTGCTGAAACTCTCGCCTTGTTCTAAGTGTTCTTCATAGTCCTTCCTGTCACATTAGCAGGAGGATTATGTCGTAGAGTTGGACAAGTGACAAAGAATGCCCATTCTACCTCCAATTATGTGCGATTACCCTTTTGTGCTGCCAAGAGAAATAAAGAAATGAAAAGAAAAACACCTTCCCCTCTTGTCCATCCCTGTCTTTCTTGAGTTATATTTTTGGCACAGTGTGAACCTGGTTAATGTAGCACAGAAACGATTCTAATGAATAACGGCTGAAAGGAGAGCAGACGGGATGCCCTCCTCCCTGATGAGGTCATCCGGAGGGATGTCGGCTGCCTTCACAGGTGCAGCCGAGCACATAGAAGCATCGCTGCAGATGTCTTTCCTACTTCAGGCCACTGTGGATCAGGCCAGCCTGCTGAGCATCACAGAAGTGCTTGATCCCACTTGTGGAGATGGCAAAAGGATAGGCCCCAATTCTCCATCATTTTTGGGAAATACATAATTTCTATTTTTAAAGACTCATTTCTTTTATATTTTAAGAGAGAGCGGGAATAGGAGAAAGGGGAGGTATGGGAGAGGGAGGGAGAGAGGACAAGGCTCCTGCAGAGGCCAGATGCACTGGATCCTCTGGACATAGAGGCACAGCTAGTTGTGAGACACCTGCAGGGACTGAACCTGAGTTATCTGGAAGAGCAGTACACTCTCTCAATGGTGAGGATATCTTTCCACCCCATACAACTTCCATGTATGCACACCCAAAGGGGAAAAAAAAATCCAACTCCCTTCAAATGATACAAAGATGTCTGAACCATGGATAGTCAAAGAATGGATTCTTTTAAAAATCTCTGCAACTATTAATGGATTCTGTGAAATGCCATGAGCCACAAGACAGGTGTGGAGAAACACACCAAGCTGAAGAAATGCTGAGAAAGTGTGGTTCGCAGCAGTGTGGCTGCTAGAAACCAGTGAGTGCCAAGTCCATTCAAAGGGAGAGAGAGAGAGCTGAGCAGTCAGGGGGAGATACATACATGGATCTTTCTGACCCAAAAAGTAGGGAGACTAGATCACCATGCATTCCTCTGATGTGGGATGCCAAACTGAGCCTCTCTCTGAGACCTGCAAGACAGGAAATACTTAGAACTTGTAGTTCCAGGTTCCTAGGAACCTGAGTCAGAAGGGTCAGTTGAGCCCAGGACTTTAAGGCCAGCCTGAATGATACAAGGCTGGACAAACAGAACAGGGGTTAAGAGCACTGACTCTTCTTGCAGTGGACCCAGGTTCATTCCCAGAACCCACGTAACAATCTGTAACTCCGGTCCCGTGGGATCTGATGCCCTCTTCTGGCCCCTGTGGGCACTGCATCCACATGGTGTACAGATATATGTGTAGGCAAAACACCTATATCATACACATGAAATAAATAAAAGAATTTAAATAAAATAATTGATCAATTGATTTAAAGGCAGCAGGAAAAGGAAGCAGAAATAGACAGAAAGAGAAGGGTGAGAACAAACAGATAACCTTCTTATACCTTTTCTATCAACAAACAGTCTACATTCTCCAACGTGAAGGTACAAAATTTATAAAAGAGAGTTCAGAACTTTAAATGAACCATAAAGTCCATTTTATATAATTTACTGTCACTCTAAGAAGAAATCATTTATTAGTCGTCCTTTGCATGGTTGGAAATTTTAAAAATGAGTATCATTTTCAGGATATATTGTACTATCAATTCTAATAATAAATAGAAGCCATATCTGAAGTTATGAGTAAAATTGAGTGTCTTTAAAGAAACTGAAATATGCATACTGACCTGAATGCACACTTCCAAATTAATCCAGATATGCTCTCTACTCTGTCTTCACAATTCCATCCTACCTCCTCTCTCAGAGTCGCAAGATTTGCAGTCTGTTTGAAATGGAAATAAATCACCTTGAAAGATGTAGAGCAGATGGCTTGGTGTTCCATACGGTGACTGATTTTCAAATTGAAGGACCATTAAAGAAAACTGACTCTCTCTTCCCCAGAAATCACCAACTGCTCATAGCTAATAAATACATCAAAGGACACAGAGCAGGGCAGGAAGCACAGGGGTTGTGGACTGGGGAGACGTTGGGGGAAGGAAAGTGGATATGATCTTTATACAGACTGCATTGTATAAAGTCCTTAAAGAATAAAGATATTTCTTAAAGGCCTTCCCAGCTACACCATGGCTTTGGACAAAGTGCTTCCAGCCTGAGGTCACGCAGAACCCGCACTGAGGCTGGAGGAGTACTGCCGAGACAGAGTGCACAAGAGACAGCAGCACCTCAAGAAGGGACACCACACCTGTAGCCTGGCTGCTCTCTGCAGCTCGGAGACCCCTTGACCCCTGCCTTTTCCATCAACACCAAACCTTGCCACAATCTTACAGCTAAATGAGTCCACTTCGGTGAGTTCAGACCCGAGGGGACACTTTACAAAAGGCAAAAAGAATGCCAAGGAAACAGTCGTGGGGATTGTCAGTATCCACATAATTCCACAAGAAATGTAGAGATGGCATAGCACAGGGACCACAGAGGACCAGAGCACCACACAGGGTTCAGAGAGAGCACTGGATAGCCAGACTACCAAGGAAAGCCCTGAAGTTCAAAGCCTGTAAGAGTCTTCTGGTGTTTGAAATGGAATGAGTCTACCCAAGGGCCACCAGGAAGGTCCTTTGATCAAGATGAAGACACTCTGAGAAATGTCCCCAAGGCAGCCGTGTGGACAGGGCTGAGTTCTGAGTGTCTCTATCTCTCTCTGGCTATATTGAAGAGACAACCAGACAAAGCATACATTTCACAGTCTGGGAAAAACCAAAATGAAGATATCTCTGAGGCTTACCCTGACCCTCGCATGGTACCAACTCAAGCAACATAAAAAAATTAACAGGTAAAACCTAATTGAGTTCCAGCTGGAAATCTCTGATGTAATTCTTTTCTGCTCAAGCAGGTTCAGAATGGAAAGTGAAACACAATTATCCTATTACTGCCACTCAGAATTAGGACTCAGGCACAGCCCAGCAGCCACCACCTCCATCACGACTCAAAACAATGAGTACCTTTCAGCCATTACGTAAAGTGTGGAAAGTGTGCTTCCTGGCTGTCCTCATGAATGCGGAAAGCTACAGATCTGTGCGTGGTACTGATCATTGGCGGGTTCCGCTGACTTCTACAAAGAATGGGAAGCTGGCCTCTTTCATTCTGCCATTCTGGTGTTTTTGCCATGTCCTGTAAGACTGGTGGGTGGGGGGTACTCAATGAGCCTTTGTGTGTAACCCAATGAGCCTTTGGCATGCATCCTAGTTTTCTTACCGTTGTTGTGGCTAAAAACTACTCTGACCAAAAGCATCTGTGGGGAGGAAAGCCTTAATTTCTTCTTACAGAACAGGTGTGTCGTTAAGGAAGTTAGGGCAAGAACCAAAGTGAAAACGTGAAGCAGAATCTATGGAGGAATGCAGCTCTAGGGTTCACTTGTCCTCTGTTTCCTGCTTAGCTAGCTTTCTTGGATAGCCCAGGATCAACTGCCTAGGGATGTGGCTGCCCACTGTAGGTTGGGCCCTCTCACATTAATTACTATTCGAGACGATCCCTGAAAGACATTGTCCCAAGCCAATCGGATCTGAGCGATTCCTTGATTGACGCTTCCCCTCTCAGGTGACTCCTGTTCACGTCTAGGTGGTAATTAAGGCTAACCAGTACTGAATGCATCCTCTTTCTCCTTTAAAGATGCAGTTTTCTCTGGTGAACTTACTGATGGGAAATGGGTTGCTTGAAATACCTTCTCACATAAAACAGTTCTAATGAATAGTAAAAGATACATCCCTGTTGACAGAGGTTTCTGTCCCACCAGGTCCCACAGCCATTTAGTCCCAAGTAAATACACAGAGGTCGACTTTAATCATAAACTGATTGGTCTATTAGCTCAAGCTTCTTATTAAATCCTATAACTTATATTAGCCCATAATTCTTGTCTGGGTTAGCCACATGGCTTGGTACCTTTTTGGGTGAGGCAATCACATCTTGTTATCTTGCTTCCTCTGTGGCCGGGACATGACTGCAGACTGAGTCTTTCTTATTCCCAGAATTCTCCTCTTCTCATTGCCCCGCCTCTATTTCCTGCCTGGTCACCCTGCCTATACTTCCTGCCTGGCTACTGACCAATCAGCGTTTTATTAAAAATAATACAAGTGACAGGATAAAAAAACATTGTCCCACAGCACATCCCAATTCTGTACCGTCCAAAACATTTATTGCAGACAACCATGTCGCTGTTAAGCAAAACAAGAACACCTTCGGTTTCATAGACTGAGTTAAATATTATGTTGATCTTCTATGAACATATGATATATTGCTATATTTTACCTAATCTAACATTGACAATAATCACTGCTTCATGAATAGTAACATTTTTACTAAGTGTTAGGATAGTTGGTATTCTAAAAGTAACATTTTTACTGTTACATTTTATATCATTGTTTTAGAGGAATGGGCAGGGAGATCAGAGCTTTGGGTTCTTCACAATTCAAGTCAAGTTGATGACTTTGCTTTAGGGACTATGTCTCATCTGTGAGGCATTTGCTTAGTTAATTATTGATATGGAAAGGCCCCACCCACCATGGGTGGTGCTGACCCAGGGTGGATGGGCCTGGGTTGAATAAGAAAGGTAGCTGGGCAAGCCATGAAGAGTGAAGCCAGCAAGCGGTACTCCTCCATGAACTTGACTTCAGATCCTGACTTCAGGTCCTGGCTTCTCCCCCTGCCCTGACTTCCCTCTGTCCTGGAATTTGATCAGGACATATAAGGCCAAGAAACCCTTTCCCAAGTTGCTTTTGGTCATGGTCTTCATCACAGCAGCAGAAAACAAGCCAGGACAGCACCTTTATGTGTGAGCACATGCGCACCTCAGCAAGCTCCATTTGGGTTTTGTTTGTTTGGGCAGGAAAGCTAACAGCTGATGCATCTGAAGGAATTCGATCCAGGCCCTGTTCACTGGGAGAGCCTCCCTATCTGGATCCCTTCGCCAGGGGTGAATATAAAGTAAGGGGCTACACCGAGATTTTCCAGAGAGTCTGGTGTCTGTGCATCTGATTCACCAATGTCTTTGTTATGTGCAGCTCAACCTAATTTTACCCACTGTGCTTGAAAGCCACCCCACCCCACCAGCTAGCACTGCAGAGCTGTGATTTGTAACCAGGAAGAAAGCCCATCTTGGAGACAGGAATAGTAGCAGCTCCGGTCATGCACAGGCCATGGAGAGAAAACTGATTTTTCTCTGCCATTTCTCATTGCTTTACCCCAAGCTCAGGAACAGTCATGCTTACTGCATGCTAAGGCCAGTGCCTCATACCCTAGTCTACACTCAGAGAAGAGATCAAGGTGGTAAGAACGCCAGGGAAAATGTCACTGAAGATGGTGCAGAATGCAATTCTAACTTCAAGTACAAAATTACCAAAATCCAAAAACCCCCTTGCACTGCAGGTCTGAACAGTGTGTACAGCACAGGAATGGCTTGCTCAACCATGGTACTACAGCATCATATGCACACCCATGGCATCTGTGGGAATGAGATGCTAACTCCTGCAGCACATGTTGAAAGGCTTACCCAGGCCCCAGGGAAAAGGTTCAAAAACAAAAGCAATATTGAGAAAAAGTACTGAATTAGTATTCTCTACACAAACAGAACCAGTAGAAGGTTCTTTACAAAACTTCACATAATAAAACAAGGTGGGAAAACAGATACATGAACAAAAACTAGTGTAAAACAAAAAATAATAAAGTGGTGGGCCTGGATACATCTGTCCTATTAAATCAATATAAATCATTCAAGCACACTACATGACCAAGATGATTGTGTTATGGAAACAAGATTTAACTGCATTGTAGTTAAGAAAACCCATTTTGGATATAATGACTTAGCTCCATGAAAGATAAAGGAAGCCAGATTCCTACCATGCAAATGCTAAAGTGCTGTAGAAATTCCTACAGCCAGTAGCCTTTAAATTACCTGCCCACTTGGGCATGGCCCAAATTCTGATGTAAAGCAGGCAGTTGCCCTCTCTCCAGGCTGTGGGATTCGGTTGCTGTTCCCCATTCGACCAGAGGACTATGATCTGTGAGTCTACCCCTAAATAAACAATCCTTTATAATACTCAATTCTGAGCTAGTGTAGGATTTTTTTTTTTTTGAGTTCATCTTCCCTAAAGGGCAAAAGAAAAAGAAGAAGAAGAAGCTAGCATGGCTCTGTAATACAATCAGAACAGAACACAGAAAATTAGCCTGGATGCCTAGACACACTATGTAACCATCAGAGGATTAGGTGTAGATCCAGTCTCAGTATTGGGGTGCTTACCTGGCCTGCATGAGCTCCTACACTTCATCTCCTGCAAGAAATGGGGAAAAAAGGAAGGACCAGTTTATGACAACATCAGACCTAAATAGGTATATGTAACAAATGGAACTCCCAAACACAAGTGGCAAAACTACTGGAAATAGAAGTAAAAACTTTGCTTCCTCAGAAGACACATTCATTAATCGGCCATCACCTGATCATTAGAAAATGAGTCCCTTAATATCCCGGAGATCAAATACATTTTAGAATGGAAACAATGTCACAATACATCACAAACACAGATCTATTTGATAATGGAAACAGTGTCACAACACATCACAAATACAGGTACATTTCAGAATGGAAACAATGTCACAACACATCACAGTTGTCCTACTATAGAACTTCCAGTGAAGTCTGGAGCCAAAAGTGCTGAATTAGACAAGGGGACACATCCCAAACACAATAATCACTTGTACTGGAAGAAACCAATATTACAAAATAAACTCAAAGCAGAAACAAAAACAACAAAAGTGTGAGTTGGTGAAAATTAAAAACAGAGAGGAATAAAACGTTCCTGAAGAAAACTTTCCCCATTCGCAATTCATGAAGTCCTGAGTACTCACATATGTGCGTCCATGTCACATATGTGTGTCCAGGTCACATATGTATGTCCAGGTCACATATGTTGCCCCGTGGAAGAAGCTCTTGGTTCTAGGAACTTATGGCTCTACTTGAATAACATCCCAGAGAATGCTAAGCCGTAACAAAGGCCAGGCAGGATGAGGAACTTCATTGTCAGGCTGCACGATGCTGCCAAGAGGGTGTTTTCCCCATGGGATCAAACTTACTTCAGTGGTAGCTGCATAACTACATGTTCGTCAAAAATCAGAATGGATCTGCAAACTGGTGAAATAAACAATAAATTTAAAAGAAAAATAACTTGCTAATAAAAATGGATCCTCAGAAATAATGTGCAAACACTCATGAACATGTTGCTGTTTATAGTAGTTAGTTCTCTGCTGCCCATGAAACCTCTGTGCTATGACATTAGGTTGTGTGTATGTGTGCATGCGTGTGTGTGCATGTCTGTGTGTGTGCGTGCATATGTGTGCATGCATGTGTGTGCATGCGTGTGTGTGCGTGCATGTATGTATGTGTGTGTGCGCGCGTGCACTATGACAGCATACCACACTGTGCATGTGTCAGATGCAGGAAAATTGAAAAGTGTGTTTGTGGCCATGTATTTGTCTTTTAAATAAGAGTTGTAACTCAACAGGAAATGAATCATGTTCTCCTATAACACAAAGCAGTCTTCCTGCTGGGTTCCCTCAGTCCATGACCAGTAGGACAACGTATTTCAAAGACAAAGAAATAATTAAGAACAGTCACATAGATAGACAAAAATAAGTAAATAAGCGTGCAGACAGCAGGAAACAGAGTAATAAAAGCCAGCACACATGATTTGTGTGTGCGTGTTTTGCTCACCCAAGAGCTGAGTCATTTGTAATCTCTATGAAGCCTTAAGTAACAACCGATGTAGGAAAATAAGACCCTGTAAACAAAATGTCTTATTGATAAAAATGTTCTTTAAGAAACTGGGCAAATGAAATGTATTGCGAAAAAACTTTTTTTCTAATCAAAACTAAATGAGCTTTTAAATGAGCTTTAATGATTTTTAAAAAGACTAATACATCAAATTTGTCTGTGTGTAAAGCAAAGATGCATCAGCTCCAACACCCAGCTAACCTGCCACCGTTTACTGTGTGTTCATGTGTGTGGTGTAAGTGTGTGTGGTGAGCATGCACACGTGAGTGTGGGTTCAGACAAAGGTCTACATCAAACACCCTCTCCTATCTCTCCACACTTTAGTGTTTGAAGCAAGATGTCTCACCAAGCCTGAAGTTCAAACAAAGGTCTACATCAAATGCCCTCTCCTATCTCTCCACACTTTAGTTTTTAAGGCAAGATGTCTCACCAAGCCTGAAATTCGCTAGGTGTCTAGACAGGTGGGCTGACTGTCCCCGATGCTGGGATTTGCAAACATGCCATCATACCCGGCTTTTACAAGGATTTTTGAAATCTGGACTCAGGTACTCAATTGAGTAGCAGACATTTTACTGACCAACTCATCTCCCAAGTCAGATTTTTTTTTTTTTAACAACATGAAACATGCAGACTGTTACTACAAAGTTTTTGAAACATTTGAATATTTGAGGTTGTAAATAAGCAAGGCAGAGCTTCTCTCAGATGCACCCAAGAGGGAAGGTCTTTTGACAGTATGTGCAAGGATGGCAGCATACGTGAGGTAAATGGAGTCATGGGAAATACTTGACAGTAATGAAAGCTCATCATGAGTTCTGATTTCACTGCTTTGTTTTTATTACGTCTAAAGATCCAAAACAATAGAGAACACAAATACAAAATACATTGATGTGAAATAAGAACATGGACAAGCAGTTTCTGTTGTAAGCGGCACCCAGACAGGTTTAGAAACACTCAACGCTTGTTCATTTGATGGAGATTCTCCGAGTGTCTGTCTAGAGCAGGAGAAGGCTGTAGTGAGGTAATGATGTGAAAAGCAATGTAGAAAGAAGACAAAGCAGAGCACAGTCAACTGTAAACTGATACAGCACACCATACCTTGATCATATACATAATGTTTAAATCTCTAGGAAATCAAGTAAATGGCCAAAAATTCAGTTGTTGGAGGGAGGCTGCTTGGCTGCTTGTTGGTTTCCGGCCGCCTGGCTAGCTTACACCCTAAATAATCACACAGAAACTATATTATTTAAATCACTGCTTGGCCCATTAGCTCTAGCTTCTTATTAGCTAACTCTTAAATATTAATTTAACCCATTTCTATTAATCTGTGTATCACCACATAGCTGTGGCTTACCAGGTAAAATTCCCAGTGTCTGTCTCTGTCGGGTCCATGGCATCTTCCTGACTCTGCCTTCCTCCTTCCAGCATTCAGTTCCATCATCCTTGCCTACCTAAGTTCTGCCCTATCAACAGGCCAAGGCAGTTTCTTTATTCATTAATGGTAATCACAGCATACAGAGGGGACTCCCACATCATGCAGTTCTTTCCCCATGTTCCTAACAGAGAAAGGAACCATCCCAGTAATTTTCTGAATGCTCATTTTCAGCAGTGCAATGAGCCCCTGATCACCCCTCTCTGTCACTCTCTGTTTCCAAATCACAGTTCTGACATTGGAGGACTGAATCTCAGTCAGTCTAGTAACGGCCACAGCGAGCCCTTCTTGATGCATGTTCTAATACCACATATTGAACAATCAATGATTCTCAAACATGAATATAAGGATACACTTATGAACACTGAAACTAAAGATTCACATCCCAACTCTTAAGATGGAAGGGAAGTCTGAGCCAGTACTGCTGGCTCTATCTGAGCCATCTGAAGCACAGCACGTGACTTGTCTGCCACCCAGACTCCACATGCACAGCTGAGCCCTTCTTCTAAATGCTGTGGTTTACCTTGGAACCCTGACATGTTCCAGCCAACAGGAGTCTCTTTTCAAGAGCCAGTGGACTCCAGGGCTGGTGACTACCTTCCTGGTCAAAGAGGATTGGGAGACCATGACACCCGTACCTTCCATATTTGGAGTTTTGTGGGTGTCAGATGGAAGCCTTGACTAGACATATTGCATGACTTTTACACAGCCTGGCACAAATTCAGTCCAACCACCTCCCATTTGGATCCATATGGACAAATAAACAGGAAAGCAGATTCTTAGAAATTTTGGCAAGAACTGCGAGACAAACACTACCATGTGGGAAACTTCTGAAGTCAGGAATAACAGAGGATGCTGCTTGTTGGCCAGCTCACAGATCAATTTATACTCAGCCAGTTTTGTTTTGTTTTTTTTTTAAATTCTTTTTTTTATTGAGAAAAAGGA
>NC_022020.1:65392649-65401999 GCF_000317375.1 Microtus ochrogaster
GCCATCCATCACCAGATGAAGGTTCTATGATGATATGCAAGATATTCGTCAGTATTGCTATAGGATAGGGTCATTTCAGGTTCTTTATCCTCAGCTGTCCAAGGAACTGCCCCAAAGTCGGTCACCTTCACCCACCAGACACAAGGATGTGTTGGTTGCATCCTGAGGAGTGCAGTTCTGTGGTCACAGCTGGCATTACACCAGCAGCACCTTCTACTGAGTGAGCTTTGAGATGACATCATTTTAAGAGGAAGGGGCATTGCATGGGGTCTGAATTCTCCATGGCAGGATGCCTTCAGAATGCTGTGTTCTCTAACAGCCTGGTTTTCTAGATCACAAAGGATGGAGGAGATGGAGTGTGGCTTGACATAGCATCGCTGCCTCCTCCTGCCCAGCAGATTTCTTCAGCCTTATTGTCTGATTTCCCCTTTTCCTCCTTCCCTCTCACACTGAGGGTACCCACATCATCCCAACACTCTCCCACATGGGTTGATTTTGGAGGATATCTAATTCCCCTGGGTTCTACTAAGGGTTAATGGATGGCTGGGGGGGGTCACAGTTTGGACCTCCTAGGACACATACTCTGCAGTGCAGACCCCTAATGGGGGCTTTGTTGCCAAATGATGTGTTCTGAGATCAACCATGGAAGGCAATCAGAAAGACAGACAACATGGCAGAGAAGAGCTGCAGAAAAGACCACTGTCACTCTGTGGGGACTAGACTGCTGCTCTGTGGAAGATTCCTTTATCCCGTGTGAATACATGTTGCTGTGATTGGTTTAATAAAGAAGCCAACTGCCCAATAGGTGAACAGGACAAGGTTAGGCAGGAAAGCCAGACTGAGAATGCAGGGAGGAAGAGGGCGGAGTCTGGAGTTGCCAGCAGATGCAGAGAGAAGCAAAATGGCCACGCTGTACTGACAAAAGGTACCAAGCCACACAGCAAAGCATAGGTAGGAAATATGGGTTATTATGCAACAGTTAGCTAGTAACAAGTCTGACCTATTGGCTGAACATTTATAATTATTATCAAGCCTCCTTATGGTTATTTGGGAGCATCTTGTGTGACCCAGAAACTTCTGCCTTCACTGCTCAGAGTGGTTCTCTGAGTTAGTGGTTCAGGAATGGCCACTAACCTGGGCTTCAGGCCACCTAAAAAGGCCGTAATCTTGGACAAGACGGCTCCCATACACAGTTGAGGGCTGCAGTCAACATTCCTTCTTCCTGGAGGAAGAATCGTAATCAGCGCTCAGGAGACTCTTGCCTGTGCACACTCTCCCTGAACAATGAGAGCGATGAACTGAGGGTGACCACAGAGAGCAGCACGTGCCAGGCCCCCCCCCTTTATCTATTAGAAGACCTCAGCCCTCCACGGGCAGTGGGAGCAATCAGTGATGCCATCCAGATGTGTCACTCGAACTCTGATGGCCACATCTGCCAAGCCGATTCACTCAGTCTTCTCCAGGGTCTTCCATGACGAAATAATCGCCAGGCACAAAGCGCTTTGTCTTCCTGTGATGAGATCATTCGCTTTGCATAACTTCCCCCAGGCCCATTCAAACCCAACAGGACTCTGCCACACATGATATCTTAAACATTCAAAAGCACAGAAGCAGAAAGGATAATGGTGGTGTCTGCGCTGGGGGCAAAGGGAAAGAAGAACTTGTTGCTTCAGTACAAAGGATAGGTCGTGTAAGATGAACAAATTCTAGAGACCCAGTTGTGGGGAAATGTACGCATGTAAAGCCCAGGATGTGGATCCCATTTGAGTCTCATCGGAGGGGCGCAGAGATGGCACTGCTCCTTTCCGGGAAGTTCCAGAGCTAAGGGTAGAATGCAGCTGTGGACCTGACAACAGTGCATACCAGTGAGGACGGTGAGTCCGTGTGCATGTGCCAGGGACAATGGATGTTCCACGTGAATCCAGGAGGTTAACTATGGCAAAGACAGAGAGCCCATGGCAACACTCTGTGTCATCTGCAGCTTCTCTAAGACACGCAACACTAACTATCCAAACATTGCTAGATAAGAAAGAGATTCAAGTTGGATGTGGCTGTGAAATTCCACCGTAATTCTTTCTATCTGCCTCAGCCTGTGGTGGAGCAGTAGGCTGGGGCAGAGCTGGCATGAACACGTGGAGTTTGGTTTATATCTGGCAGGGAAGAAGCTGTCACCATGGTTTCATTGCCCTCTGCCTTCCACACTTCCGATCATTTTCTCTGAGCAAGGCAGTGTGTGACTCAGCACAGGGCCACACTACAGAATCGCTGCGTCCTGTCGTTTAGAAAGCTCAGTTGTGCTAAGCAGAGTCTGCCCACTGCCCACTTATTACACTGATTATGACCCATCTGTGATCTAGATGGTGTGGCTTCTTTGGTGGCTGTGTTATATAGTAGGCAGAGATCCCAGATGGTTGAAAATCTGCCCCCTGGAATGGTATCAGCGCTCAACACAGGGGTCATTTTACTTGAGTGTGGGTATGGCTGGCACGGGGTGAACTTTGAACTTTCATCAGATTATTGAACAAAGCCTGGCATTGCCAGAATTGAGTGAACCTATTTAAAGGACTGTTTGAACAGAGAACTGCTGCTGGTCCCTAAACATACAGGGCAAAGGAGGAAGAGGCCTGCTGGCCAGAGGCATGGCTTAAGCAACAGTACCATCTCTGAGCAGTCTGGAACTCCACAAAAACAAGCACAAGGCACCTACACAACAGGCCCATCTTGCTGTTGCTCCTATAGCTCCTAGTTCATCTGATTGATTTTGGCTGGCGACGTCTTAAGCCAATTGGTCTGAAAGGCAATTGCTTCTCGCATTAATTATTTTCTCAGTGAGCAGCCAAATCTAATAAACCAGAACAGTTTATGAAACGAGATTGTTTAGATATGAATAATTGGAGCTTCATTAGCCATGAGTTACAGCGCATCTCCTGCTGCCTGGCTTTTGCTTGCTCTGGGCCGCTCGGAGAGGGAAATTTTGTCTTTGCAAAGACCTGGCTGGTACTCTTAGGTGGAACCATGATGGAATGACTCATCATACTGGGGCTGCCTTCTTCTGGGTCTCAGACCCTAGTCTCAAGGCCACCTATGCAGCGGGCCCACAGAAATGGGAAGCCTCAGAGTATAAGTGTGAACTGGTGGACCGTGCTATACAGCTCCAAAAAGTCTCCAGCTGCGGTTGCCATAGAAATCTGAGGATTCTCCTAGCCTGACTGCTATCTACTGTTATGTGGCACTGCAGGTTTTCCTAGAGAGTGTTTCAGCAGGCTTCTCGGATGTCCAGAAATGTCATTTACAGTATTGGATGGTGACGTAGAAAGAGAATGTTCTGACTCCCACAGCCTGCAGCTGTGACTCTAGTTAGAAAAGGGCGTTTGTAAGTGTGGTAAAACTAAGGGGCTCAAAGTGAGACACCTGTGGATTGTAGTGAGTTATCCAAAACACAACTCTTGGTGTTGTGACGCACACAGAGTAGTGGAGGAAGGCGTGTGAAGCTGAGAGAAAGGTCATCGTGATATAGCCATAAGCCGTGGAGACCTGAATCCCTCAGGTCCCTGAAATTGAATGAGACAAAGAAAGACCATTCTGGGAACTTCATTATGAGACAAAGTTTGAAGCCAAAAATAAGTTCTTCTACACAAATCCAATATGCAAATATTAGTTTTATTTCTACATATTAGCAACAAACAATCTAAAACTGGAATTAGGAAAAATAGTTCAGTTATAATAATTTGATGGAATGACACATTTAGGGACAAATTTAAAGAAAAGCAAAATATATACACTGAAAACTATAAGATGCCCTTGAAAGAAATTTAACAAAGGTCAAGTGAAGTGGGGAGATCTGATGTACTGGAGTTCTAGGCCCCAGCAGGGGCCAATATGAGCAGGTCTTCCCAAGCTCCTAGCCAATCAGTGCTGTTCCTTCATCTCACACTGAGGGAAGATATGTAGATTTGTAATGAAATGTTTTTCAGGTCAGAACAAGACAGAAACAACTGTGAAAATACAAGAGAAAGCTGCAGGATGCCTGCCAAGCTACACGGGTAGTACAGACATAGTAATCAAGTCTGTGTGCCATTGGCGTTCAGAAAATAAAACCCTGAGGGGGCTGGAGAAAAGGCTAAGTGGTTAAGAGCCTTATTGCCCTTCCAGAGGATCCTAGTTGGGTCCCACCACCAAAATCCGACAGCTCACAGCCACCTATTTCTCCAGTTCCAGGAGCTCTGATATCCACACCCTCTTCTGACCTCCAAGGGAACCCTCACACATGTGCGCACACACATATACACATGTGCGCACACACACACACATATTAAAATAAATATTATTTTTAACCTTGTTAGATGGACATGAGAGAGGCTTTAATAGCTGGTGATAGATAAGTTGAATTTGTTTAATTTGAACAACAAAGAGAAACAAGACTTTAAAAAGAAGAGAACGTTGAGTCCCTGTGCCTGACTCACACAGTGGTCCAATGATTTGTCTGAGCAAAGCCTTATACAGAAACAGAGGATGAAGAAGGATTGCAAGAAATAATTACAACCACCACTGTATCCAAACTGATACGAACCTAGAGGGGTTAGAACACTACTTCACCCAAGCTGATCAACCCAAGAAAGCCAAGCCAAGACATACATGATAGCAAAATTCTGAAAACAGTCCGAGAGAAAGAATTTGAAAGAAAAGGCATATCAAACTGGAGGAAAGCACAGGTAAGACAGGAAGGAGGGGAAGGAAGAGGAAATGATGTGATTATATTACAGTCTCAAAAACAAAAAGAACCAAGTGTTCTGCAGGGGGCAATATCCATGTGCACACACACGTATCCTAAAAGGGAGGGTGGCAGAGATGTCCCAGCCGATACAAAGGCAACAGAAATGAGATGGGTTTGAAGGGCTGAGCGGGGAATAAAAGCTGTTGTCTACGTCCTATATCCAGAAAGCTATGTTTCAAGGATAAAAGAAAATGAAAGATGCCCCAGAAAACAAAAGGTGGAGAATTTTCTCCTGCTCCACAAAGAAAAAGAAGGATCCACTTATCAAGACGGCGCGGGGCTCAGAACGCAAACTCCAGCCTCAGTGGCCAACCCTGTCTCACAAAGGAAATAAGATTGACAGGGACTGAGAAGACACTCAGTATCAACCTCTGACCTGTACACATGCACATGAACACACAAATACACACAAACCTCACACATGAACAATAAGCCCGAGAGAACAGAATGGAGACAGGCAGTCCACACTGCAGCTGGAACGTCACAACCTTCTCAGTAGCTGATGAGACCACAGGAGGGAAACACAGACAGTGCCTGGACCGTGACAACATGCTCAGCCAACAGGACCTGGCTGAAGCGCTAATATGTTGGACATGCCCTGTGGGGCCTGTGACACATTTGCAAAAGCAGGCAATGTCCTGGGAGAGAACAGAATGCAAACACAATTAGGAGAACCGAAACCTACCATGTTCTCAGAGCATAATAGAACTAAACTAGAAATCAATATAGAAGGACAACAGGAAACTCTCACTTGGAAATTACACGGGAGCTTCTCAACGAGCCCTGAGTCAAAAAGGAAGTCTCAAAGGAAGTAAATAGATACCACCAAATGGCTGAGAATACAGGACGGTATATTTGTGATGCAGCTTCAGCAGTGATGGCGGGGATGAACACGGCCACACGGTTACAACCGAAGCCTGCAAACTATCACCATCTGTGTGTCAGTAAACTGGGGAGATGTGGTGAGATAAACTCCAAACAGCACGAGGAAGGAAATAAACCAACAACGTGTGATAGGCAATATACACTACAGACCCGAAATCAAAGATGTAACCAATGGGGAGAAATCCTGTTATTCGGGAAAATGATAAGCCCTTAGAAAAATAATGAAAATAAAGAGAAGGAATTTAAAATAATTAAAAGACAACAAAATACTACAAAGACCTTAGGTCAGTGATGGTGCAATTCCTCATGGTGTGGTGACCCCAACCATAAAATCATTTATGATTTTATTTCATTGCTATTTTATAACTGTAATTCTACTACTGTTAAGAATTGTAATGTTCATATCTGATTGCAGGATATCTGATATGAAACCCTGTGGATTTCAACCCACAGGTTGAGAATCACTGCCCTCCATGCCCTGAACATTAGCACTATAATAACAAGTTGCCTTTTAAGAAAAGCCAACAAAAACACAGAAGAAATGAACAAATTTCTGTAGAATTTAGTAGTACAAAATAGCACAGATTTATCACCTCACAGTTTACAACATCAGAGGATAAAACAGCCCTTTCCTTCCACCCAAACCAACAGCACTGGTTGGTAACTTTTGGTGTCATTTTGGCCACCTCCTGCCCTTTGATCTCTAGAAGTTGAATATTCCTTATTTAATTCCTTATGTAAGGTAGATTATTAGGAATTGGATTCCATCTGCCACCTTCATTCCCACTTGGCTCCTCTAACCCCCACCCCCAGCGGTTCTGGGAACCAGAATACCAGGTATCTGTCATACCCACAAGCTATAATTGTGTAGGAGTTCCTTCTGTTTGGGTGTTGCTTTCATTGGTTAATGAATAAAGAAACTACCTAAATTCTGCCCTATCAAGGCCAAGGCAGATTCTTTATTCATTAACCAATGAAAGCAAAACATAGAAAGAAGGACCTCCTACACCATTATAAACCAAGAGTAAGGGAGAAGCTGGAACAGTCCTATAGGCAGTGAGGGGAGTCAACTAGTGATACATGCCCTCCCAAGAAGCCAGCAGCCCAGGTGGTTTCCTGGGTGACTCTAGGCATGCATACTGTGGGACCAGACCTTTGACAAACTGCAACCAGCTCCACATAATCTCCCCCAGAAAAGGGAGCAGGGGAAACAAGTTCTGGTTTTTGCTTTTGTTTTGTTTTGTTTGTTTTTGTTTATTTGCTTTTTTTACTGGAACTAGCTTTGTTCTGGTATCAAAATTAATATATCACACAATGAGGAAGATGCTCTCACCAGATTAAATTACTATCAAATAAATGGGAAAAATCAATCAAAATCATCAAGCACAAGGCAATTTTAAAATGAAAAAAAAAACAATCAATGTAGTAATTTCCATTAACAACCTAGAGAAGAAAAGGAATCTAATCAAAACAATAGGAAAAGCATTTGATGTATCAACTCATAGGCAAAAAGGAAAACTCAGAGAGAGTTAAAGGGGTTGCACCAACTTGATAGGCACATCTACAGCAGTGCTCAATTAAGAATGGGTTGTAAAACAAGACAGAGTTCCCAAAAGATGGAACACGAATGGTTGAGAAACACTTAGAAATTGTTTAACATCCTTAGTCATCAGGGAAATATCAACTAAAACTACGTTGAGATTTCATTTTACCCCAGAGACCAATGGCCAAGATCAATAAAGCAAATGGCAGTACATGCTGGAGAGGGTGCAGGGAAAGGGGAACACTCATCCATTGCTGATAGGAATGCAAAATGGTACAGCCCCTGTGGAAATCAGTGTGGAGCTTCCTCAAAAAGACCCTACATCTTACTGCAGAGATACTTACTCCTCCATGTTCATTGCTGCCCTATTTGTAATAGGCAGAAATTGGGAACTGCCTAGATGCCCATCAGCTGATGAACAGATAATGACAATGTGGAACATTTACACTGTGTAGTATTATTCAGTTGTTAATAAAATGAAATTATGAATCTTCAGGTAAGTGAAATGAACTAGAAACAATTATTTCAGATCCAAAAGACAAGTATAGCAAGGTAATTTATTTTTTGGTTTTTTGAGAAAGGGTTTCTCTGTGTAGCCCAAGCTGTACTAGAACTAGCTCTTGTAGACCAGGCTGACTTTGAACTCCCAGAGATTCACCTGCCTCTGCCTCCCAAGTGAGCCACCACCAACCAGCAAAGATTTTTTTTAATATGTATATCTTGGTTTTTTTTCAATTTTTTTGAGACAGGGTTACTTACTGTGTACCTTTAGAACCTGTAATGGAAAAGGCTGGCTTTGAACTCACAACTTTGATCTGCCCCTCTCTGCCACCTGAAGGCTGGGTTTAATGATGCCACCACTGCCTAGCTAAATATTGCTTGTTTTATATGTGAGTGTTAGCTTTTAAGCTATTGATAGTGATATGTATACTTTGCCTAGATTATCCACAGAGGTTAGGTAGCCAGTAAATGAGGGGAGGTATGGGGAACTCTTCCAAGGAAGGGGAAATAGAATATAGTACTATAAAGAAATAAGGGGTAATCAAATTAGGAGGATTAAATGGAGAGAGGGATGCGAGGGCAAGGTAGGACAGAGGAAGGAATATGGAAGACAGCTAACACTGAAACCCTTTTGAAAAGCCATATGGAAATCTGCTACCATTGAGGATTCCTAAGTGCATGCGTGCATGCGTGCGTGTGCGTGTGCGTGTGCGTGTGCGTGTGTGTGTGTGTGTGAATTTAAATACATTTAGTATATACAATAAAGAAGACAATACACCAACTGGAGATCATAGGCCACCAAGTTAAAGCCCTAGTACCATGAATGGGTTACATCTTGTTGAGCTGTTGGTCAAAGGAATCCCATAGGCATCCAAACATTATGGGTTACTTCCAATGCTATTGGCCACCCTCCACAGCCTAATGGTATGACCCTCTTTCTGAAGTCACCATAAACTTATGACATTGAACACTGAAAAAGCAAGCTGGTGTTCAACTAAATGCTTCACCCATACTGACTAGTATTCATAGGTCTGGAATATACTATACATGCAACCAAGGGGAAAAGGTAATTATTGGTCTCACCTAACTACAAAGCCTGTGTTTATAATAGCAACCTGCCCCCAAAATGGACAGACCGGTGCAATAATGGCACAAATATTATGAGAGTAACCAACTACTGTTTGATTGCATTTAAGGCCATCTCATGAGGAAATCATACCTGACATTGTTAATAAGGCAAAGAACCTGAGACTAAATGGGTCATGGGCCCTAGGGGAAAACCTACTAGTATTCTGCTAAATGAACACAGCAATTTCCTATAGTACATTGCTATATTCACATATCAGTCCATTGTTCACCCCTCATCACAGAAATTTCTGTAGAAGATGGAAATTAGCATGGAGACCCACAACTGGGCAGTAGACAGGGAGTGAGAGACTTTGGAGTACTCAGCACTAAATGAGATGTCTCTATCAGTCCCCTCCCCTCAAGGCTCAAAGATCTGGGTGAAAGAGGAAAAGGTTGGAAAAGCCAGAGGTGGTGGACAGCTCCATGGAAACAGTGTGTTCTAGATGCAGTAGTGATAATGTGCATATTAACTCACAACCATGATGGCATTCACATGACCTGTGTAACAGTGTGTTCCTG
>NC_022020.1:65402292-65418096 GCF_000317375.1 Microtus ochrogaster
AGAAATTAGAAAGTGGGCACAAAAATCACACTTCTATCCATGGAATTATTTGTAATTAATGGGTGCTGGGAGAAGGAAACTCAGTTTTCTTCAATGGAGTGACACTAGAGAAATCCACAACACACCAGGGCAGGTCTCATGGTCAGGAGTAATGGGCCAACACAAAACAAATCCTGTGTTTGTATATATGTATGTGTGAGAGAGAAAGAGAGAGAGGCTTTTTCAAGAAAGAAAGAACATGTAGTTGAGTAGGTAGTGAAGGGAAAGAATATGATCAAAATAAATAGTATGCAGTTTTTAAAATAATGTTTTTAAGATCATATTTTGTATGCTTATTGACTATATGGTGATGTTCTTTAGGAAAGCTGCAGGCCCTTTAAGAGGTGTTGCTTGGATGAAGGAAGTATGTCACTAGGGTTAGGCCTTTGAAATTAGACCCAGTCCTGGTTCCTGGAATGCTATACCTGCCTCCTGTCTTCCACAATGTGAACAGACTCTGGCATACTCAGCTGCTCCACCATGGAACCTCAAACACTGTGAATTGAGCATCTTCTATGAAGTGGTTTCTGTCTGGTATTTTGGTCACAGAAACGGTTGTACGATCATTTAAAATCTCCTAAAAGTCCTTCTATTTTACATTTGTGTGTGTACATGTGTATTTGTGTTTGTGCCCACATGTGTGCCCAGCTGTATATGAATGTGTGCCAATGCCTGTATGGAGGACTGACAGTACCCTTTGGTGTCATTCAACACACACCGTCTACACTGTTTATTGAGAAAAGTTCTCTCATTGGCTGAGCTCTCTCCTCATAGGCTAGATTACTAACTAGCCTTCAACCCAAAGGAATTTGTCCGTCTTTAATTCCCCATTGCTGCATTTCAGTGACAGAACACTTACCTATCCTTAGCAACAACAACAACATACACACATGGGGGTAGGGAGCAGGGAAGAAAGGGATGGAGGGAGGGACAAAGACAGAGACAGAAGGAAACACATAGAGACAGACAGACAGTGATATGGAGATAGAAAAATTTTGCATGGTAGGTTATTCCTTCTCCATGGATCTCTTCAAGCATTGAGGGAGCACATGCTTAGAAGGAAACGTGGAGCCTCTCAACAGGAGTGCTGGAAGCATTTGTGTCTGGATGGAAGACTGTACATCACTAATGCTCTTCTGACCATGTTAGGATGATTGACAGCATCCCTGTCTCCACTCTCTACAAACCCAGGAGCCCCTCTCCAGGTCAGAGAACAGTGTCTCCAGTCCTTGACAAGCACCCAGTGGATGACCAAAGCACCCTCGATCACAAAACACTGCTGTCAGGTAATTTATAGATAATGTTTATATCTATGTTTACCCATAACATCATAATATATGATTATATAGCCGTTAGCAAGATATTTGGATAAATATCATAGGATAATGAGAAGAATTACAAACTTCAGATTATGGTATTGTCATTATGTTGTTTAGATTATGTAGTTTTATTATGAAACAGCCCTAAGAAGACTGGTTGAATAAACTAGCTGAGTCTAATTTGAGATAGAAAATAGGTCATCAGTGCACTTCTAGATTGTTACATAATTATGTTTTGAAATATATTAAATGTAAATGATGTCCTAGTAAATTTTGAGACAAAATCAACAATATATTTGTGTGCTGAAGCTCTAGGCGCACTCTGAAAGAACTTCCCTTTTGATAATGCAATGGAAAAATACTCTTTTAAAATGATTGCTGAAGGCTACTAAGGATGCACAAATATTCAGATAAGTATCCCTCATGGAAGATTGGAGACCACACACATACAATCACCCCACTGGTACTCCAGGCAATGCAGGACAGAGCACAAGAATCAAATATGCAGGAAGAGTTTCCTGGGGGGAGGGGGGGAATCCAGGACCCTTCTGGGATGGAAGGATGCTTTCTGTATCCACTAGATGGTAACTAGCCATATTGATGAGCTTTTCTTTAAAATCACCAATTTTGTTATGGTTAAATTTCACACCTATAAAAAGATAAGAACGTTCCTGTGCTTCATACTAGACAGCAATTTCTATTTTTTAAAAAAGGAAAGATATTGGCTCATATCTGGTGGTTGGTATACATGATCACACATCTGCAAAAGTACTTTAGAGATTTGATGGTAGACATAGATTTGTTTGCTTGCTTGAACAGCCTTGTTGGGATAGAGTTAACAGAGAATGAGTGTTGAGAAAGCCTCGGTGAGAGCAGTTGAGTAAAGGATCTCCTGTAACACGGAAGTGAAGAGGAGACTGGGCGGAGGGAAAGAAAGGGAAGGGGATAGGGAAGAGACAGGCATGGGAGTGGGGAGGAGAAACAATAAACAAATCTTGTTTGAAAATGCCTTAATGAAACCTTATCTTATTCCTTATAAGCCAATAAAATTAAAAGTTCATATAAAAATTTGTTCATATAGTGAATTACTCAGTAGTTCGTTGTCCCCACAGACACATGCCAAACCACCGCAATCAGTTTTAGAGCAGTTTCTTTGCCAAAAAAGACAAAAACAAAAAACAAACAAAAAAAACCTATGACAGTCTCATCTACAATAGCTTCAAAGGAAATAAAATATCAAGGAATAAACCTAACCAAGAAGTGAAGAACCTCTACAATAAAATCTATAAACCTCTGAAGAAAGAAATAAAAAAGACCCTAGAAAATGGAAAGACATACCATGATCATAGGTTTGTAGAACAAATATTGTGAAAATGGCCATTCTATCAACAGCTGTTTAGAGATCAATACAATCCCAATAAAAATCCCCATCTCACTCTCCACAGAGATAGAAAAGGTATACTAAAACTCATGTGGAACCACAGATAGTCTACACAATCCTTACCAAAAAGAACAATGCGGGAGGGATCGCTATTCCAGACACTGAGATACATTACAGAGCCTGACTATAAAGACAATGTGATACTGGAACAAAACAAGACATGTAGACCAATGGAACAAAGCTGAAGGCATGAGTAGATCTAACTCCAGCCATCTGATATTGGACAAAGATGCCAAAAACATAAGCTGAAGAGTAGAAAGCCTCTTCAACAAATGGTGCTGGGGAAACTAGATATCTACCTGTAAGAGAATGAAATTAAATCCCTTATCTATCACATCATGAGCTCCAAATTAATAAAAGACTCGAACATGAAATGCAGAAACTACTAGGACAAAACATAGGCATTATACAGATATAGGGCATGATACAGGTGTAGGATATTGTTGTGAGATATTTAGTTATACTGTATAAAGAAACGTCACCATGACCAACTTAATAAAAAGTTAAATGGTCAATAGCTAGGCAGGAGGTATAGCAGAAAGATTGGACAGAGAGAGCTCTGGGAAGAAGAAAGGCAGAGTCTCCAGACACAGAGGAAGCATACAGACAGTACAAAGTAAAGGTAAATGACCCATATAAAAGAACATATATTAAAAGATACAGTTAGTTTAAGTTACAAGAACTAGTTAAGAATAAGCCAAAGCTAAGGCCAAACTTTCATAATTAATAATAAGTCTCCATGTTGTTTTTTTTGTGAGCTGGCTGCCCAAAGAAAAATTCATCAACAGGATATGATAAAGATGCAGGACAGTAAGAGAACAACTGATAAGTAGACCTTCCAAACCAAGAGTTCAAGCATCTCCCATGCATAAAAGGCAAGGTGACAAGGTGACATAGCACTATAACCCACAGATCATTGTTAATGCCATCTCCTGATTGAGCTCATTTCCTCCTCTAGGAAGCCAACCCCTTCCCAGGAACGAGTCCACACAGAGTGCCTCAGACCCAGAAGGAATGTTGGTTATCACCAGTGCTCTACGATGAGCCTCTAGCAGCTTAGCCATAGTCTCAAGCCTGGAGCCCACTGCTTTCCTCAGGCCTCACAAAGTCACCAACACAATAAAAATCCAGAGTACATGACAGTAGAGCTTCTGAAGCATGGTGGGACCAACTGTCTTCAATGTGCCAACAGAAGAGACAGGTGATGGTGAGAAGGGAGGAAGGATATTTACTCAATGTGGCCCCACTGGGAAGGTCCAGCAACACTCTCCAACTCAACCTTCAGGGTTCTGACATGCAGCTTGTGTTTGAACAGAAGCCAAAGGGGTGTGCATAACTACGGAGTCCTGGTCCAGGTGTGGCTCACCCATCATTAGTCCATCATTCTCTCTGCTCACGTCTGTCCTGTCTTGTGGTTGAGTAAGTTGTAAGCAAAGACTAAAATCTTTTCCTGGTGGATAAATTCAGTCCTCTGGCTGTCACCTGGCTCCATCCTTTCCCTTCTCCCAGCATGAGATTCCTGGAGGAATTCCAAATCCTGCGAACCAATTTTCAGCAGTAGGCTAGCCAAGGGGAAAGTCACACGTGTCTCTAAGTAGCATATCCTCACTCCTGACCTGATGGCTGCTGGGTTGTGGTCCCTGCCTCTCTTCAGATGCTCTCTTCTATGTCTCTAACACGTGTCCAAATGAACGTGTAGCGTGAGCTGCAATGGACTCTTTGGGCTGGATTCTGAAGGACAGTCTCACACATGGTCCAGTACTGCCTCAGCTAAACTACAGCTGACCGGGATGTATGAGGAAGACCTAGGGACAGAACCCTCTTCCAGCGCCATTTCTCGTGGAGAAGACAGACCTGCCCAGCTCACTCAGGGACTTTGAGGACCTGATTCATTTGTGGATCACACGCTACCAGTAATTATCTGGAAATTGTACCCTAAAATTGCCTCAAATTTGCCCTAAATGAAGTGCAGATAATTGTTGTCATTAGAAGGGGACGCAGCCCAGGAAAGTGGCAGGGAAAAGCAAAATGAAACAATGTCAGTGCTGAGTGGCAAAGGAGGAGACTGAGTTCAAACATAATTCTGGTTTCAGAACGCCCTTTGGAAGATAAGGTATTAAAATACCCAGATCACTAAGCCATCTGCCTCGCTCTGGCACTGCGATTTCACATAGACAGGCATGCTTATTGCATTAAGGTAAAATTTTCCCTAGGGGAAGGACATTTTTAAACAATGGGAAGTCAGGTTACCATGCTGAATGTACCTGGTCATCAGAGTTTCAAACCCTCTAAACAGCTCCCCCTCCTATGTTTAAGAACCACTCTTCCCTTTACTTACGGAAGAAGTCACAAGCAAGTTGACATTCCCATTAAAGGAACAAGAGTAAATTATCATGCCTGTGACATTCATTTAACAAACATAATTTACTGACCTTGCACTGTGAAGGTCCATGTCTAAGCCCCTCCCAGCCCTATCTTCTGAAAATCTCAGAAAAAGAAGGATAATGGCAAGGGAAAGCTAATCTCCAAAATGTAAAATCGAATGCTCAGCTGGGAGCTCAGTCCAGACAACACTCGCTTTGCAAACACAAGAATCTGAGTTCACCTGATCCCCGGGACCCACCTACAAAAAGGTCAGACATGGTCTGGCTTGTAATCCCAGAACTAGAGAGGGAGAGACCAGCAGATCCAGGAGGCTTGTGGGCTGGTCAGCCCAGCTTGCTGGGTGAGTTCCAGGTGAATGAATGATTCTGTCTCAAAAACCAAGACAGATGGCTCCTAAGTGACAGCTGAGGTCATTTTTTAACCTCCACATGCTCACGTGGTTACACAGGCAAGAGAAAATAAGCAAAATTTAAAATTCTAAGACATTGGAATGCTGCTGGCCTAGAATATACAGTTACTGACCAATTTTAGCTTCCTGCAAGCACACACGAATTTCCACGTCCTAGCATGCCAACTCAGTTCACTTCTGGTCAAGAACTCTGATTGCCTTCTATTACTGTTGTGTGGTAGAGATGTGCCTCCAGTGTGAGAAGCTAGGCACTACCATTGTCCTCTGCTTGCAGGGTACCAAGGTGTGAGAAGGCTTCCCACTGTCTTCTAGAGCCTTCCTCAGCAGCCCTGAATTCCTGCAACACAGACTGCTGCTCATGTTACTGGAGGGGCAGAATAAAGACTTTAGTTCTTCATGTCTGTCCCCTGTCAGCCTGGCCAGACTGTGTGCCAGCCCAAAGGGAACTGGCTTCCCACTACCCATTCCTCTTCCTATTGGAAGGCCCTGTGTTTCCAATAGGACATGAGAAGGGTGACCAGACCCTCCGCCTAAGGAAGAGTCTCAGCAGGGTGAACCCAGGCCACCTCCAGGCCAAGTGTCTCAGGGTTGTCAGACTATAAAGAATCATCAAGGAGGTGACAGAGAAAAAGAAGAAAGAGAGAGAGAGAGAGAGAGAGAGAGAGAGAGAGAGAGGATCTCCTGAGTAAATTGGGAGCATGGGGACCTTGAAAGAGGATTGAAGCTCAGCCAACTGCTCAGGCTCACTACTAGCTAACTCTTACACTTAATTCTATGTATGCTTCTCTACGTGGTCCATGGCTTGTTTCCTCATTTTCTACATGTCCCGCTTCTTTGGATGGCTGGCTGTTCTCTTTTCTGACTCTACCCTTCATCCCCCCAGAGTCCTGTGTATCTGGCTTTCTTGCCAATACTTCCTGCCTGGCTACTGACCTGTCAGCTTTTTATTAAACCAAAGAGAGTAATAGACATTCATAGTATACACAGGGATTATTCCACAGCACACGGGCTGCAGAGGTGGCATAGCAGTTAAGAACCCTTACTGTTCTTGCAAAAGACTCAAGTTTGATTCCCAGCTCCCATGTCAGACAGCTCACAACGGCCTGTAACTTCAGCTCTGGGTGATCTTATGCCCTCTTCTGGCCTCTGAAAGTGCCCTCCACACAGACATACATACACATATGTAATTAAAAAATAAAAAGAAATGATTAAAAACTCAGAAGCAATAAGCAAAGTTGCAGTGTCTGAATTACTTAACTTCTTCACTGAATTCACAGCTTACCTGAGCAAAGCCCCAAACTGTCCCTCTACTCAAGACTGGAAATTGAAAACGGAATAATGTCCACACAGTCCATTTTATGATGACCTCGCTATTTTCAAACTCAGCCACCACTTCTCAGTTCTCACTAAGCTTTTAGTGGCTTGTCACCGGGGAGTCTCTGCTGCTCATTCGTTCTTTCATAAAAATGAAACTCCTGTCTAACCCTTTCAGCGGGGACTTTGTGATTGGAATCTTTCTCCTGCTTCCCTGGGCATTTCTGGGGTTGCAGTACACTCAGGTGAGATCATTCACTCATGTTAGTCAAAAAACTACAGGCAGACCCAGAGAGGAGCTACATGTAGGTGTACTGTGCCACCTACATGCAGAATATGTATGTGTGCTTATAGGAACACACACATAGACACACACAAAGAAGCTAGCCACACACACAGAAGTCAGTCACACACATACACAGGCACAGACAGAGAAGCCAGTCACACATACACGTAGACACACACAGAGAAGTCATCTGTCATACACACACACACACACACACACACACACACACACACACAGGAGCCAGTGACAACCTCAGATGTTGTCTCTCAGGCTCCACCCATATTTTTTCTCTATTTTTTTTTAGAGAGTCTCTCATGGTGTGGAGCTCACCAGGTACACTAGCCACAGATCTGCCTGTCTCTGCTCCCCCAGACCTTTAATCACAAGAGAACACTGTCACACCAGGGACTGAACTTGGGTCCTCATGTTTGTTTGACATGTTTGACTGATCCATCTCTCCAGCCCCACACTAGGGCTTTTGATTACTGAAAAGCAACCTGCCACTAAGAACCCTTCCTATTGATACTGAGTAAGTAAAGGACCCATTGTTTGAAGGTGTCAGGGTATCTGTTTGCTTGGTCATTAGAAGCCAGAGAGTGAAGAACAAAGGTCTGAGCTAGATTGTGCTTAGATAATTAATAAATCTGCATTGGCTAAAGGGTTTAAGCTCCAAGAAAGCAAGCAGTAAGCTCAAAGAGATCGCTCACTGTCCAGGAGCACACATCATACAACAGGGCACAGCTCTCTCTCTTCGGGGTTTCTCTCTGTCCAGCACAATGACTCATTGCACGGCACCCACCTTCGGCAGAACAATGGACACCACACTTCAGCTAAAAACAATGCAAGGCAAAGCCAAAGGCTGTGAAGCTGAACATCTACTCTGCCCAGAGCTCACCGGTAAGGTCACTTTGTTCTTTAGCAGACACTCACTGCCTCAGCAATGAAGAGAGGCTTGCCCAGACAGGAGGAACTGGTAAGGATAGCAGCGCCTTCCCTGCTCACTTGCAAACTGGAAGCAGAGCGTCAGTATTCTGCCCTTCCCCTGTGAGCTCCGCTTCCTCTGCCCAAGTGTCTTGGTCAGCGCTCTGTCGCATGAAGAGACACCATGACCACAGCAAGGGTAGCAGGAAAAGATACCGAACCTGACTTGAGCATTTGAAACCCCAAAGCCTACCCTCCGTGACATGCTTCCTCTAACAAGTCCATATCTCCCAATCCCTCTCAAGTAGTGCCCGTCCTTAATGACCAAGCTTTCAAATCTAGGAGCCGGTGGGGGACACTGCTATTCAAACCACCAAGGCAGAATCTGTCAATATGCCAGAATCTCACCCCAAAGGCCTATGACTACCAGCCTGTCATAGCAACAGATGACAGAGATGCCCTGGTCCCACACCAACTAATGAGAGCCATAACCCCACACCCAGCCAACAAGCTTGTGACAGATGGCCCTGGTCATAGCGATAAGCAGTTAGCAGTTGTGTGGGCACAGGTTGCTCAGGAAGCTCTCAGATGGTGGCTGTTTTCCATACATATGGGGGATGTGTGGGAACTCCACACTGGGAACCAAATGCTACAGTGAGACCCTCTTAGGCCTCGTGACCCTGCAATCAAACCTTACCTTGAAGCCAAGCGCGTATGTCCCGGGTGCGGAGTCGAAAGGGCCTTCTGCTCCCCACGGTGCCAAAGCAGGAGCCTGTACCCTTCTGTCATCGCCCAGAGTTCAGGTCACACCTGCAGTCTCTGCACATCTCCTCTTATTGTCCTTTTAGTGGCTTTATTTCCAAGTTACAAAATCAATGGGCCTTTATGGTTTTTGAAAAAGCACTAAAATTTCAAAAGAAAAAAAGTAAAAGACCCATTTCCCTTGCTTAGGTCTCTGTTACCCTTTCCTGTAAAAGAATCAGTGGGGTTTGGGGGTTTTGTTCGTTTGTTGTGAGAGGTTTCTCTTACCACCTTTCCTGTACCTTTAGAGACAGAATATGGTTCTGATATGCATTCCCGAGAGTGTCATTGCGTTTGTGGAAATTGGATTTATGCAAAGAGATTCCAAGACTGAGAATTTTCCACATCCGTTGATTTCAGTTCTTTGCCATCAACGATAAGGTCCCAGTAGATGTGCATTTCTCTGTGTGGTCATTTCTGCAGGAGAGTTTGGAATATCATGGCCGATCAACTGAGATACATGGATGCTTCCTGTTTTACATAGAGTTACATCCATCTTCCAAATACTGCCAGTATGGGGTCCTCTAGCCGTGAGTGTTTGCGTCACCCTGTATCAGTACCAATCGGAGGCATGTTGGCATTTTAAGACTTCCTTGGCATGCTCAATGGCCACACAACCTCACTGCAGCAGGGATTAGTGCTGGAAGCCTGGAACTCCTACAGTACCCTATGGCAGGCTCTGCCCAAGTGCCTCCAACACTGGCAACACCTCACGGGCAGGCGCTGGCATCCGCACAGTTCTCAGTGATCCCTGGAAACTGGTGGATCGTCAGAAACAAGGGTGCAGTCAGTAGATGGGGTGATGGTTAATGTCGTAAACTTGACAGGACTTAGACTCATTTGAAGACAAATCTCTAAGCACGCCTGTGATGGAATTTGTAGATTAGATTAACTAACTGGAGGAGACTAGCTATGGGTGGAGCCATTGTACTGGTTGGAGTGCTGCAGCAAACAAAAAGGAGGAAGCAAGCCGAGCACATGCCTTTGTAGGTGTACTACTACTACGTGTACTACGGTCCTGTAATTCCTGTACTACGTGTACTACGGTCCTGTAATTCCTGTACTACGTGTACTACGCCTGTAGCATAGCACCTGCACATACCGTTCTCAAGATGAGCAAGTGCCTGATGATTTTAACACATACACACACAGACAGAGACATGGGTACTCGGGTCATCCTTGAAACAAGAAAGCCCCATTTATTGTGTTCCAGGGCAGCTTATATAGGGATCCTTAACCGATAGCCACACCCCAACCAAACCCACCAGAATCCACTCCCCTGCCATCAGAAACTCCTGAGGGTCTCGTGCTCAGAGCAGCTGCAAACACAGGAAAAAAAAATTGTTTTGCTCAGGGCAGCTGTAAGAATAACAGATTGTTTACAGGAAATTCAGGGTCTGGGGGTCCACAGCCCCCAACAAGCTTTCGCGTTCTTTGTATGCCATGTACCCTGCTGTCTTACCTTCCTTCCACCTTCCACCTTCCACTCTGGCCTGAGCAAACCCTAAGTCGCTTCTTGTCAGATATCTGGAGAGTGCAGCCATGAGAAGAGTGATTGATGGAGTCAGTGAGGTCTCAAGTTTGGCTGTGGAATCTAAACCAACTTAAGTCAAATTACCCTCTCCTCCAATAATTTTGCTTTTCCCTTACAGGAAGTAAATATCTCTGACAGTAAAATGCAATAAATGCCGAAATTGAAGAGAAATCCCATTTAGAGGTTGGAAGACCTATGGGGCATGAAATGAAAACATGGCTCATTTCGCAGACCATTTATGAGCCATTTCCCACATGGTGTACACGCAGTGTGCCGGCAGGTTAAAATTATTTTCTTGTTTATGTCCAACTCTTAGGAAAAAAAACACAATATAAAGTCAGGTCTGAAAGGAGGTTTGAGCCTTCAATCAACTTTTCTAGAGCCTTACAGAAGGAATCACATGCAGGGAACTGGACATGATGGCCCTTGCACATGTAAACCAGGCCCCTCAGCACTTGAGAGCAGCCTGACTGTAGAGCAAGACCCTGCTCAAAAACTAAAAAGCAGGACTAGAAATCATGCTTGGTTTTAAAGCATCGTGATTAGCTGTATACATGCTAGAAAGTCACCAAATACTAGTGTTTCTCTACAGCCCTAAAGGAGCAAAAGCTGAATTATTTGCCTTTCCATCTATTCCATGTGTGTTTCTGTGTGTGTTTTCCACCTCAGTAGTACATAACTGCAAAGACTAGGTTTGCCATTTGTCAAAGAGTCATTTCTGGCTTTAAAATAGCATTTGAATTCTTTCCATCTTACTTTGCTTTCTATTGCTGTGATAAAGATCACAATGATGGACTGGAACGATGGCTCAAAGATTAGGAGCACTAGCTGTTCTTTGGGACTTCCTGAGTTCGATTCCCAGCAACCACATGATGGCTCACAACCATCTATAAGGAGATTTGGTGTGCAAGCAGAACACTGTATGCATAGTAAATAAATGAATCTCCTTTTTAAAAACATAAGCAAAAGCAACTTCAGGACAAAAGGATTTATTTGAGCTCATAGGCTGTAGCCCAACATCCAAGGAAGCCGAGTCAGGAACTCAAAGCAGGAACCTGGAGACAGGGACTGGAGCTGAGCCCATAAAGGAATCCTGAGCACTGGCTTGCTCTCCGTGGCTTTCTCATTTTTTTATTGTTGTTGTTTGGTTGGTTGGTTGGTTTTTTTCAAGTTAGAGTTTCTCCTCAGCGGGCTTTTTTATACAGTCCAGGACCACCTGCCCAGGTGGCACTGCCCACATTGGGCTTGCCCTCCTACTTGAATCACTAGTCAAGAAATCTCCACAGAGGTGCCCACAGGCCAATCTGATAGAGGGAATTCCTCAATTGAGGGTCCCTCTGCCCAGGTGACTCTAGTTTGTCGAAAATGAACAGTACACTTTTAGGTTTCTCATTAAAACCCATCTTACTAAAACCCTCTTTGAGAATTTTATGACCAATGACATAAAAAAATCTCTGAGAAAAGTGTGTTTTCTCCCAAATAATACAATCCAAAAAACTGAGACTCTTTTGTTTTACTAATAATAGCCAATGTTAAGGTTTGAATCTGAAATGTCGCCCACGGGCTGGTGGCATTGTTCCTGGGGTTTCCAGAACCTCGGAGGCAAGAGACACAACTTTCAGAGTAAAACCTCACTGCCTCCAGGTGAAAACATTGAGCCCATGAAAGCATGTCAAGACTGTTGATTACAAGAACTTGGTGATGACTTTAGAAGGCACAAAGAACAAGCATAAAGCTTTCAAAACATAGGGATGAGGAAAAGCATCCAGGGAAGGAGGTGAGGGAGGAAACACAGAAACCAGGACTAGGAGCAGTCAGTCTCGCTGTTGTACCGTGCAAAGAACTAAGACAAAGCAACCCCTCAAAGGGGCCATAAATAAATTCTCTACAAACCTTTGTTCTGTTTTTGTTTTTCAAGGCAGTTTTCTATGTTGCCCTGGCTGTCCTGTAACTCGATCTATAGACGTGGCTGGCAGTGAACTCAACTCAATCTATAGACCTAGCTGTCCCTCCTTCCCAAGTGCTGGGATTAAAGCCATGTGCCACCATGCCTGGCTAGTGATTCTTTATCTTAAAACCAAGAGTCAGTTGCAATAAATAACAGCATTGACCCACGCCCCAGTATACCCTGGGAAGATGAACTTCTGGAGTGAAGACAGCACTCAGTGCATGAGATCGAAACAATGAAACGCACAGTTGGCTAAAGGCTCAGGATACCGTAGTATGAAAGGTAAGCATAGAGGGCGACATAATTCCAAATGAAGAGGCAGATGCTCCTGTCAAAGGCGCATGCCAGTAGAGCATATGCCCCAATGGTACCCACTCTTGTGGACAACCTGTGACATCATCTTCTTTTGAGAGATGACTGGGGGATGTGATAGAGCAAAGGATCTGGAGCACAGGAGCCAGGATACCTGAGCCAGTTTTGTAGAAAGGCACACAAGGGTCATTATTTCAAAATACAGTGCTAACACCTTAGTGGCGAGGAAGCAGTGAGCTCCTGAATATTGAGTGTGGAGAAGTCATTCATTTGTCAGAGTTAAAAGGCACTTGAATAACAGATGATGAACCAGCAGAAGATCTGGCTTAGTTACCTTTCAATGCTCATGACAAGATACTATGACCAAGGTACCTTATAGAAGAGAGAGCTACTGGGGCTACTGGAGCTACTGGGACTACTGGGGCTCACAGTTTCAGAGCCCATGACCATCCTGGCAGGGAGAATGTCAGCAGGCAGGCGGGTATGGCGCTGGAGCAGAAGCTGAAAGCTTACACCCTTTGTAAGGATGAGCTAACTGGGAATGGCATGGGCTTTTGAAACTGCAAAGCCCCATCCCCAGTGACACACCTCCTCTAACATGGCCACACTGCCTAGCCCTTTCTAAACAACTGGGGACCAAGTGTTGAAAGATCTGATCCAGTGGAGGCTATTCTCATTCAAATGAGCACAAGACCTCCGTGGTTGCAAAATAGAGAGGTTGACTTCAGTCTCTGAAGAGCAGTCAGCCTATGTATGCATCGTAAACAGTGAACCACTTGCCTTAAATGTCCCCAGGAGAGAGGGTCAGTGCACCAGAGCTCTCGGGCTTCCTTTGGCCTCGCCTTTATTCTTCAACCCTAGAACTGTTCCCTTATGAAATACCCAATGCAATTAGCACGCTGCCAAGTCTGCTTTGGCAAACACAGCTACAAACAAGCAATTTAAGTTTCTACAAACACAGAGATGTTTCCAGTAGCTCAAACATATTAAATGCCTTCTGGTCACCGATCTTCCCAGGGCTTCTCTTGGCTTTTGTCTTATGAAGTTTCAGCCAAAAGCCGACTGCCAACAGCAGCAACAGACAAGGAACTTGCTCTGCACGTTCACTCGGGCTTTGTAGCTCCAGGCTTAGGTTTAATCTACTTAAATTGTCTTTTGTGTGGTGTGAGGGTCCAGCTTTATTCTTGCACATAGGAAACCCAGTTTTCCCAAAGCCATTTACTAAGGAGAATGTCCCTCCCCATTAGGTCTTCTTGGTGGCCTTGTTTCAGATCTTTTGACTGCCTATTCTGTGCGAGCTTATTTCTGAGCCCTCTATTCTCCTCTGCTAGCCTGTCTGCTTTAATGCCGACTCCAGGCTGTTCTCGTTACTAAAGCTTTGCAATATGCTTGGACTCAGAGGTGGGGGAGCTCCATCCTTGCTGCTTGTTGTAGTCACCTCTGCCTGGAAGCTATAGATACGGATATGATCGAAAGTGAAAGGGGTCACCTGGATACCTTGCGTTTGGACCAGACAGACTGGCCAGCTCATCTGACCTTACCCATCCATACCTTGTCCCAGTTTCTGCTGTAAGCCCCTTCTATAAAGCCGCTCGACTAGCTGTTCTACCACATCCTAATCCCAGGGACCCGCTCCGGCTCTGCAGGAGCTCTCCCTTCTTCTGTGTCTTGAGTGCCCAGCTATGAGTTTGCAACAACTTTCTTTCATGAACGACCCACCCTCTGGGGTCCACACATTGAACTCTTTAAATTCACAAGGTAAGAGCCTGGGGGACACACAGTGTAAAGCTTGTGTGACCAGGAGCTTCCTCGCACCCTAAGTCCTAAGCCAAAGCCCACTCAAGAGCAGAGAAAGGCATCCCTGTGCTTTCTGTAACAAACTGGGTAGGCCGCGTGGTTGGGGGAACCCGGAAGAGTGCTGCTTGATCGGGAGTGTGTGGCAACTTCTCTAGCGAGGGTGTGAGACTGTGTGACCATAGCATCTCTCACGGGACCAGATCCATGAAATCCCACATGATGGTCACATTGCAAAGCCTGCTTAGGGTTCCCCCCTCCCAAGCATTACCTCCACTCCTTATCCCTGGGCAGAGGGCTAGTGGATCTAAGGCCCACTCGGGTTCAGTGCTCTTTGGGGGTGCCTCTACTTCTGCATGCTTTCTAATGACAGCTTCTCTGACATTCAGTGCGGGTTACTGAGGATAATACTTGGAATTTTTAATCATTATGTCTAATGCGCTATTCACTGAACTGTCTTTGTCTCTTTAATTGCAGGCTCTGAACCACAAAGACTATTTCCATAAAAACTGCTCCGCTTTCCCAACCTCTTCAAACTCAAGGTACTTGGGCAAAGGGCTCTTTTGTTTGTTTTGTTCAATTCAGTGGCTGAGTGTTTTCTATGGAAGACTTTTTTTTAACTGATGGCTTTCTTTAGGGTGATGGTGGCAGCCAAGTTCTCTCTGGGATCGTAACAGTGGTCTATTGGTACATCTCAGCTGTAAATGGGGGACCCCTAGGTTGCTCTGCATTATCAATATGGACCCCCAAACAGTCTTCTCCTGCCTAGCTCCCCTTCGCAAAACAGTATTTGTTTATTAAAGCAAGCTCTTTCTGAGTCACGTTCCCACCCCCCATTCCTGTCACCTGAAATATTCTTGCTTGTGTCAAGGGACACTTCTGTGCACCTCTCTTTCCTGTTGTGCCAGAAACTTTCTTTTTCTATGTACCTCTCTTACTCCAGCCTCTTGTGCTCACCCTGAAGATGGCCTGGGCACTGCAGGAAAACAGCGAAGAGTCAGGACCTGGACTCAGCCCTGAAGACAGCCCTGGGCACTGCAGGACTCAGATCAGCCCTGAAGACGACCCTGGGCACTGCAGGACCTGGACTCAGCTCTGAAGACAGCCCTGGACACTGCAGGACCTAGACTCAGCCCTGAAGACAGCTCTGGACACTGCAGGACCTGGACTCAGCCCTGAAGACAGCCCTGGACACTGCAGGACCCGGACTCAGCCCTGAATACAGCCCTGGACACTGCAGGACCCGGGCTCAGCCCTGAAGACAGCCCTGGGCACTGCAGGACCCGGACTCAGCCCTGAAG
>NC_022020.1:65418356-65428604 GCF_000317375.1 Microtus ochrogaster
GACACTGCAGGACCCAGACTCAGCACTGAATACAGCCCTGGGCACTGCAGGACCTGGACTCAGCCCTGAAGACAGCCCTGGACACTGCAGGACCCGGATTCAGCCCTGAATACAGCCCTGGACACTGCAGGACCCAGACTCAGCCCTGAATACAGCCCTGGGCACTGCAGGACCTGGACTCAGCCCTGAATACAGCCCTGGGCACTGCAGGACCTGGACTCAGCCCTGAAGACAGCCCTGGACACTGCAGGACCTGGACTCAGCCCTGAAGACAGCCCTGGGCACTGCAGAAAGACAGCTGTAGTCAGGATACCCCTCATTGATCTAGTTTTGTCTGCGCTCTGGGGAGGTTTGCCAGCTCCTGCTCGCACCTACTGTTACAGCCAATATATTTGTTCCACTTCATAAGGGATGAGTCACAAGTCAAAAAATCAGTTAGCAAGGCTAGTTCCTCACCGTGCTGTGCCACACAGTCTCCAAACGTAGGCATGGCATATGGCAGCTATGGCCTGAAGTGTTTCAAATGGCCTGAGCCTCCCTGGCTCTCATTCTTGTCGTTTACTCTGTGCTGATTTAAATGGCACACTGCCTGTCTTTAATCTGCATTTTCTAATTAAGGTATGTTTTTCAGGCGATGTTGGTGTTTCATGTGTGCTGAGCTTGACCATCAGGAGCGGCCAGCAGCAGACAGCATTGAAGAAAGCACACACAGCAGTGACTCCAGATGCCCTCATGGGACATTGCCTCCAAGACCCAGGATTGGAAGCCCTGGGCTCTTCCTCTTGACAGGAAGTGGGGTGCGGGGGTGATGCAAGGGAAGGAGGGGGGAAAGGACAAAGAGGAGTAGCAAGAGCAACAGTTTACTTCCAGGGATTTGAATTTCGGTCTCCTTAACCCTTGCACTAGTGTACTGTAGTGACATTTCATTTGTAATTGAATAAACAAAACTTGCCTGAAGATCAGATCAGCCAGACTGATCAGCCATACAGTCCAGGCAGTGGTGACACACACCTTTAATCCCAGTAGCCACACTAGTTTGACATAGAAACCAGGTAGCAGTGGTCCATGCCTTTAATCCCAGCCCTAGAGAGGAATAAAAGACAGGAGCAGACAGCTCTCAGACACAGTCTCATTCTGAGATTCCTGGAGACAGGATGGCCATTTCGGACTGAGGTAGAAGTAAGAGCCTGTGGCTGGCTGTTTTGCTTTTCTGATCTTCAGGCTGAACCTTCAGGCTGAACCCCAATATCTGTCTTTGGGTTTTTATTAAACATAATACAGTGTACTTATCCTGCCTCCCCTCAGCACCCTGTTCACACACAGATCTTTGGAAAGAGGGAGTTTCATGGGGCTGGAGATGCAGATACAGGTTTTTCCTAACCCAGGTAGAGCCCTGGGCTTGACACTTACACTAGGCACAATGGCTCACCTTACAATAACTAATCTTGGCTAGCAGTTTGGCACCCCAGGAAAGAAAGACAGGTAATTGAGAAATTGGCTCCATCAGGTTGGCCAGCATGCAGTTCTATGAGGCATTTTCTTTATTGCTAGTTGATACAGAGGGATCCAGCCTACTGTGGGTGGTGCTATCCCTAACCATGCAGGCCTGAGTTGTATAAGAAAGCAAGCTGAGCAGGCCAGAGGAACCCATCCAGCAACATCCCTCTGCAGCAGCAGTTCCCAACCTGTGGGTTGTGACCCCTTCAAGAGGTCAAACAACCCCTTCACAGGGGTCACCTGAGACCATTGGAAAACTCAGGTGTTTATATTACCATTCATATCAGTAGCAAAATTACAGTTATGAGTTAGCAACAAAAATAATTTCATGGTTGGGGGTTCAACGTGAGTAACAGTATCAAAGGCTGCAGCACTAGGAAGGGTGAGAAACACTGCTCTGTGGTCTCTGCCTCAGTTTCCCCCTCAGACTCCTGCTGTGAGTCCCTGCCTTGTCATCAAGAGACCCTGTATTTTAAGTGCCAACCCTTACTGAGACAGTGTTACCTGGTTTTAGTCAGTGGGCATGGAAACGAGGCCTGAATGGAGGTGCCACAGCAAGACTGAGCCAGTCACAGTTTATTGCAAGCAACCAGGCTTTTTATACCCTTATCAGAAACAGGATACAATGGCAGTTGCCAGGACACAATGACCTTTGCAAACTATACAAGGAATACGAGATTAATGTCTAAGACTAACTGCTCTGTCGCACATCTATATGCTTTGTTGACTTCTAGGGGACACAGAAAAATGCACATGGTCTGAACGCTCTCACTGCCTGAGTTTCTCAGGAACTGAGGGGTGCACACAGCACCCCAGGAGCCAGACTCTAGCCAGAAGAAACCAATGACTATGGCCTTTCAAAGCAGCTAGACCAGGCAATTCCATGGTTCCCTGCACTGTATCAAAAATATAAAAAATAGAGAATCAAGAAAGAAAGCTTGAGGCTGGATTTCAGTACAGTATGGCTACTTCCCTGCTGACAACCCAGCCCCTGACCAGTGTTGGTGAAGCACCATGACAGAGGCCTCAAGAATGTGGACAAGGAAGAGGATCCTCTAACCTTCATGAAGGCTGAAATGGAGCAAGAAGACATAATCACCAATTCTTTTTTTTTTTTTTGCTTTAATTTAATTTAATTTTTAACCAGGTCTCTTGCATTTTATTTATTTATTTATTTGGTTATGGCTTTCTTTTTTAAAAATTTATTTATTTATTAAAGATTTCTGCCTCCTCCCGCCACCGCCTCCCATTTCCCTCCCCCTCCCCCAATCAAGTCCCCCTCCCTCATCAGCCCAAAGAGCAATCAGGGAACCCTGATCACCAATTCTTTATAGATTAGGATATGTAACAAACTCAGAATAGAGGACCCTACAGCGGGCATTGCTCACGCTCGGCTTAAATTAGCCTCTTACCTTGGGACACGTTGTAATTACATATGAATTGCAAAATCTTCCTTTAAGGCAGGGGAGATAGCTCAGCGGATAAAGTGTCTGCCATACAAGTGCAAGGACAAGAGTTCAAATCCCATCATCCAAATTTTTTTTTAAAAAAAAAGCCAGGCTGGTATGGTCACCTTCCTGTAATCCGGCACTCAGGAGGTAAAGACAAGGAGCCCCTAGGGCAGCTACACTAGTAGAATCAGTAAGCTCGGGGGTCCCCCTAAGTGGGAAAAATGCCCATTGACCTAATTCCAACCTCTGGCCTCTATATATGTGTGCATATACACATGTGCATTTTTATACATGCAAACGTGCATACACGCATACACAACACAGACACACACACATGCAAAAACAAATCTTCCTCTGGTTTTTCCAATCAAGGTAAAAGGAGATAGATAGATAGATAGATAGATAGATAGATAGATAGATAGATAGATAGATAGATGATAGGTAGATAGATAGATAGATAGATAGATAGATAGATAGATAGATAGATAGATAGATAGATAGATCCCTTAGTTCCATGGGTGGAGATCAGTGTTTAGTAAGTAGGCCCAAGGCTGTAGTTTTCAAATTCTGATGTATGAGTTCAGCATAGCATTGGGAGTGTCACTTGTATTGAATGCCAATTTCTGATATCTGAGTTTGGGATACCAACAGCCATTTCTCAGCCTCAGCCTTGCCACAACTTTCTTTCTGAAATGGACCTCATGATGTCACACAGTGTAGCTTGGGCCTCCTGTGTTCTCTATTCTCCGCACTGCAGAAGTGTCTCAACCTGCACCCCTCTGATTATTCCCAGCGGTTGACTTAGGTGACCTGTGGCTTTCAATGTGCCTACACCTGGAGTCAATGATGCCCACAGTTGCCTTGCTGGTCCCGTTTTCTTGTAGGACCGGATGCTTGCATATTTCAGCTGTCCTCTTGCACATCTGGTGCCCCCTACAGGTTTAACATGTGCAGGCAACGGCTCTCAAGGCTTAGCAGCCTCCACCCTACAGACAACACATCCAGCCTCCACCCTACAGACACACCCAGCCTCAGCAGCGAGGGTGGACCGATTGTGGCAACCGCAGCTCCCTTTCCTCTCCTCCCACAGCGAGGTCCAAGGTTTCCAGTACAAGTCACAGCCTTTGATAACACTCACATCAGCTCCACCAACCTCACTGCCAATCATCCATCGTTCAACCAAAAGACGTGTTCTGGTCAGTTTCTGCTTGCCCTGTGTTTATTCTCTATAGCAGCCAGCACGGTTGTTTAGAAACTGTCTGATTGCCAACATCCTCCACCCATATTGCTCACAGTGCAGTACCACAATGAGATATCCTGGTCCCCCGAACACTGTGGGTCCCTCTCCCATCACTCCCCCCAGCTTCTCAATGCACAGCCATCATGAAGAAGCCTGTCCTAGCCTCCGAACCTTTTCCTTTCTATCTCTGTTGTCAACGCAAAAGCACAACCCTCACCCAGAAAGAGAGCTTATTCTGGAGCCAAAGACCATGGCCTGGAAATACTGGTTTAGGTTACCCCAAATTCCTTGTCTCCTTGTGGAAACAGCCTGACGAGGTTTTTAATTATTTTTTATTTTTGTTTTCAGGGAAGAGTGCAAATACAGTTCCCCACTACCATGCAGACAACTTTTCCTGCATTAGGAGAAAGCACAGGGGTGAGCAGATCTCAAGTGTAACAGATGAGCCTCACCGTGGGGGAAAAACATCTTCTTGACCATGGTATCTCGGCTGACAGGTAGGCAGTGGTAAATAGTTCACAGTGACAGAGCAAAGCCCCAAGTCAAAGCACTTTTCAAATGCATTCATGGAAACATCAGGAAAGCCCGTGACAGCGAAGTGGGAGGGAACTCTGCTAGAAGCCCCAGAAGCCAACAGCATTCTTGGTCCTCTGGTTGGTTGGAAACAAGCAGTCTCTTCCTACACTCCAAGGGACTTACAGGGGCTTACACGGTGGGGGTGAAGATGCCATGTAACACGGAAGAGGGCCATAAATGGTTATCAAGGAAACTGGAGATGACATGAAATGACCTGGTTTGGCCTGTGACGCCCCAGTCTCTAGAGAACATCAGGTTCTAGTCAGTTTCTCAGCCTTGAAGAGGGGTCGGAGGAAGGTGTGGTCCTCTTCAGGAGCCATCCTTCACACCACAGACCTTGTTCCCATGGAGACCATGGCCTCCACTGCTAAAAGCTCCTCAGCTAGGAGTGGACTAGGACCTCTGCAGAGAGCTATGGCAGGCCCAGAGGGAAGCAGAGTGCACAGCTGTCGAAAGCGTCCTCAATGGGGTAGGACACGGGAGAAACTGGAAAATAGGTGGCATCCCTTGAAGAGATCTCAAGAAAATTACCACCTTCACAACGAGGCTTGACAACCAATTCCTCCTCCTTCTGGGTCCAGGAAAGGCACCCCAGGTGTTAGTTACACATCTTTGAGTACTCTGCTTAAGCTCTCTTGCAGACTGCCTAGACCGTTCTTTGATTTGCCTCTGAATAAGGTGTCCTTGTCACTTTACAATCTGTGTGCATGTCACCAAGTCTCTGAATAAGTTGTCAAGAATCTAGAAACACTTGATTCCCCACAGCAAACCCAGTAACCCAGAGGCCTGCCAGAAAGAAATGGGTTCTAGCAAGTTCATGTTGCTACTTTGACCTCTCCAAAGTTCAGAGCCTTTGGTGTTCAGCCTGGCCTGAAACTCACCAAGTAGCCCATGATGGTCTCAAACATCTGCCCAAGTCTCCTGGATGCTAGCCTTACAGCTGTGTGCTACCAAGTCCGGCAGAGCTCAATATTTTTAGTAAAATGATCTATGCATAACTATGGACATCTCTACTTCTCCTCTTTCATCAGATTCCCCAGGCAATGGCGACAGATGGCCATCATAGGAAACACATTCTCAGTAAAACTTTACTGAAAGAATACCTAGAGTGCAAGGAGCAGAGACGAGAAGCAATGAGCCAGAGGACAGCCATGGGTATCAGCTCTTTGTCTCCCTTCTTTACCTTTTCTAGAGATCAGGAACACTCATAAGTAGCCAAGGGCCCTGCCATGTTTCTCAAGATAAGGAGAGACCAACAGTGAGTGCCAAGGACCCTGAAGTAAAGACATTAATGACCCAAGCAGTCAGGAAAGCAGAGATATTATATCACTCCTGGCTTTGTCGAGGCAAGTTTATACCTCCCTGCAAACCCTTCTGTAACTGACTTTCATCTGGATTATTGTCTTATTGTCTGCAAAACTGACTGGATGAGCTTCAGCAGGTAAGACGCAAGGGATTTCAGACCCAGAAAAATAATATTTGTACCAAGCAGCAAGGAACACTTAAATTGTAAAAGGAATCCATGAGACAGTCCCAATTATGAGAGCTAGCACAGCCAGGGGGTTGACACAGTCCATTTGCATTTTCATTTAGTTTTTCTTCATACAGTAATCAGGCAGGAATATGCCTTATGGGCATAAGGAAGAAATTTCAATGAATCAGGATATAATAAAAAATATGGATGCTCAACAGAGGCTGCTGTCAAATTAAAAATAAACCCAATAACATGAGGTGCTGCAGGGGAAGGCAATTCAGAAGCCTGTCGAGAGCACTCCAGTCTCGGCAGACCCTCTGCTGGCTTTGTGCCTTACACCACCACCAAATGACAATAACATGTTATTAGAGCAAAATTAGATGTTAAGTGCAGTTATCAAGAAGGGGAGACCGTAATAAAGTTATGTACTTGGGGCTCCTATTCTGAGAATTATATTTTTAGCCTGACAAATAAATCATAACGCTCTTGGGTGATTAAGCTGGAAAGAACCTAAAAAGTGACTTCCATATTTGTCTGTCAGCCGAGCCCTGAGAGGCCCTGTGGCCACCAGATTTCAGGCAGAGATTTGGTGGCAGGAAAAATGGAAAGCACCATGTCCCCAGAAAGGCTCTGCAGAAAGTTCTGGAAGAGATTTTCCCTCTCTTGCATCCAACACAGGCTCTTTGTATTGACAAGATCTGCATGTGAACCTCACTGTAAGACAGGTTTTTACTTTGTGAATGTGTGTGTGGTGTATATGGGATGTGCTGTGTGTGTGTGGTGTATGTAAGATGTGCTGTGTGTGTGTGTGTGTGTGTGTGTGTGTGTGTGTGTGGTGTATGTAAGATGTGCTGTGTGTGTGTGTGTGTGAGTACACGAGCAAAAGTGTGCGCGTGTGTGTGTGTGTGTGTACAGAGCAGAAAATACCCCTGGGTGTCATTCCTCCAGAGCCTCCCACTTGGTTTTCTTGAGTCAGGATCTTTCACCAACCTGAGCTAAGTTTATGCTGGTCAGCCAGCTCCAGAGAGATACATGAAGGCTTCTAAGGTGTCAAGGACTTGTCACCATGCCCTGTTTTTATAGTGGGTTCAGAGGATCAGTTCAGCCCTCTGCAGTTTTATGTGCTGAGCCTCTCACCAGCATTGAAGAGCAGGTATTTTTTGTTTGTTTTTGTTTGTTTTGTTTTTTTAAATCTTGTCTTTTGGAGGCCCTTAAACACAGAAAACATTTAAGGGACTTTTGCCCATGTCACAAAGAGACACAAAAAGAAATCCCATCAGATTTAACGTAGTGAATCCTATGTTGGAAGCTACTAAGTAATATCAACCTTTTCACGTTTTAGGAAATATGAGGCTGGAATATGACCGAGAGCATGTTCCATGATTCTCTTGCAAACAGACTTCCAAATGCCAAGGTTTCTCGCCTGGGAAGCAAGTTAACATCAAAGCAGGTACTGGTGGCTCCCCATCCAGAGTTAGTTGTTACATAGAAAGCAAAAATAATACACTCAGCCTCCACAAAAAAAGCCTCAACTCGAAATGCTGATGCTCGTAGACAGTAACTCAAAAGGATAGGAGCCAGGAGTACAGGGAGGGTTTATAACCATGCGCATCAGTTAAGTATGGCTGACCTATGTGGATACCCATCTCTAATAAAGGTTCATGGGGGACACTATAGTAAGTGTTGAGCTTCAATACAGAAATAGTGGGGTTTACCTCTGCACAGAGAACAGGGGGCACCGTGGGCAAGAGAACAATGGCAGTCAGCTACTAGGACATGCTGTGGGGAGGGGAGATCCTGGTACATAAAAAAAAAAAAAAACCTGAGTGATTGGCTGGTTGAGATGTCAAAGGGCAACTACTTAGAAGGAAGTGAGATAGAAAAAAAGAGAGGACCAAGTAGGTGCCCATGGCCTAGTAAGCAGGGCCTTAATCCACTACTCCTTGTAAAAGACACAAATATAGCTTCTGCATAAGAAACTGAGAGCATCAGGTCACGTGCTGTCTTAGGGTTTCTATTGCTGTGACGAAACGCTGTGACCTAAAAGCAAGTCAGGGAGGAAAGGACTTATTTAGCTTACACTTCCATATCATAGTCCATCACTGGAGTCAGAACAGGAGCTCAAGCAAGGCTGGAACCTGGAGGCAGGAACTAATAATGTAAAGGCCATGGAGGGATGCTGCTTACCGGCTTGTTTCCCCTTCCTTGCTCAGCCTGCCTGCTTTGTTTGCTTTGTTGTGCTTTGTTTTACGTCCAGACTGGGTTTCTCTGTGTGTATCCTTGGCTGTCCTGGAACTCATGCTATAGACCAGGTTGGTCTCAAACTCACATCCTCCTCTGCCTCCCAAGTACTGGGATTAAAGGTGTGTGCTACCACTGCCAGGCTCAGCCTACTTTCTTATAAAACCCAATACCAACAGCTCATGGATGGCACTACCTACCATGGGCTGGGCCCTCCCACATTGATCACTAATCAAGAAAAGGCCTTACAGCTGGGTCTCATGGAGGCATCTCCTCAACTTGGACTCCTTCCTTTCTGATGACTCTAGCTTGTTGTCGGGTTGACAAAAACCAGCTGGTACATGGTATAGGAGGTCCTTCTGTTTGTCTGTTGCTTTCATTGGTTAATTAATAAAGAAACTGCTTGGCCTGATAGGGCAGAACTTAGGTAGGTGGAGAAGACAGAACTGAATTCTGGGAGGAGGAAAGTGAGAGAGCCACCATGGAGATGCCAGGGCAGACATGCTAAATCTTTCCTGGTAAGCCACAACCTCATGGTGAACACAGATTAATAGAAATGGCTTAAATCAAGATGTGAGAGTTAGCCAATAAGAGGCTAGAGCTAATGGGCCAAGCAGTAATTTAATTAATATAGTTTCTGCGTGATTATTTCAGGTATAAGCTAGTCGGGCAGCCAGGACAAACAAAAGACCCGCTCTCTATACAACAGGTACACCTGCCAAATATTATGCAGCAATTTCTTCCAAGTCTGGAACATTCCATTTCGCAGGGAAGCTTGTTAAGGAAAGCAGAAACTCTTACATTTTTGGTTGTGAGCTTAGCTTTTAACAGTGTGTGGGAGGTGGGGGGACCATGACTATACATTGCATGAGAGTAGAAAAAAGAAAAATAAGTAAATAAATAGCTTCATATATTTAAAAAAGAAAGAAAGAAGAAACAAAGCAGCTTCAGGAAGTCCTTGAAACTGAAAAGTATTGCTAGGTTCCTCCCTTCCCAAAAGTATGTAAATCTATGTAAATAGGAAGGACCGCTGAGAGGAAACACGCAGCATGAAAGAAGCTGAGATGACCAGCTGCTGCCTTGAAGAGGATCAGATCTACTGAGCCCCCCAGGAAGGGCACCTGGGAAGGGCACTCTCCCACCTGCTGGACCATCTGCATCTGTGTACCAAGCTCCAGGTTCCCAGCCTTCCTGAGCTGTCATCCATGCTGGGGTGGTCTCGGTGATGCAGCTGTCTTCGAGTCAATTCTCTTTCTATAAGTCACCCAATGAAACTCATTGGTTCACCAAGTTGGCCTTGAGCGGTATCTGTGCTTGGGTCTGTCATCAGCTCCCTACCTGGGATAAACAGATGTCTGCTCACATCTCGGTCACACTGCAGTAGGGCAGTTTTCTTTCCTGTTGACACTTGCTAACCTCAGACACAGACCCATATGAAGAAATGTGTGGTAATACGTGTGGAGTTGTGCTTCTGAGCTTGCTTTCTGTTTCTCAAATGAATAGTCATGATCCCCTTCAGATGAGATCATTACCTATTAATTTGGAAAATGCATGACTGTACCAAGGGGCACTTAAAGATGATGTGTAATTACCCCCTGATCTTTTTAAAGTACGTATAATGGAGTTGGGAATGATGATTTAGTTGGTTACATGCTTGCTGCACAAGCGTGAGAGCTTGAGGTCAGATCCCCAGGACCCACAGAAAAAGCTGTGGCAGTGGGAGTGGCGGTGCATGTCTGTCATCTCATTGCTGGGGAAGCAGATGCAGT